>NC_051154.1:294744355-295023352 GCF_013339745.2 Dermacentor silvarum
TCCGCCTAACATTTAAATCATACATGCAGAGCTTGAGAGGCTTATTAACAGCAGATGGACGCAGCGACTAAGAATGCGAGATGCAAATCCTAAAGAAGACGAAGAATTGGCTTAACATTCATGTAAGTATTGAACATCGCGCTACAATGAATTTGAGCACAACTGTGCGATGTGTATGGGTACCGACGCATTTTTAAATCAGAGAAAATCACTAACATAATCAAAAGTCAATAAAAGTGCATGTTATCGAAGGATACAAAATGTATTCAAGCTTATTGTGAGGTGATGTGCGGAAGCTCGACCATATTAATCGTGTTACTACGCAATCCCAGCAAAATAATGGTTCTCGTGACTCTTGATTTATATTGATACAGCTATTCCTCCTTCGTTGGACTCTGTACAATTGTACATTTTAAAGGCTATTATTTTTTCTCCACCAAACAAACAAGCCATAAGGTTTATTTTCGAAATTAAATTATTTCGGCCTGTGTACTCAGTTACCCGCCGCGGTGGCTTAGCGGCTATGGTGGTGCGTCGCTAAGCTTGAGGTCGGGGGATCACATCCCGGCGGCGGTGGCCCAATTTCGACGGCGGCAAAATGCAAGAACGCCCGTGTCCCGTGCATTTGCGGAACGTCAAGGATACCCAGGTGGTCAAAATTAATCCGGAGCACTCACAAATGAAATCGTTGTTCTGGCACGAAAAGCTCCAGAATTCAATTCAATTCTACTGAGATTCGGCACGGTATAAAGTCCCCTCCCCTCCCTCTTTCTACACAGAAGAGCGAAACCAAATACCTGCATATCATAAGGAAGCGTCCCGTGCTCCTCGCTACGACCATCTGGTGGCGGAGTCCTTGTACGGGGCATGGTGCTTGCATGGGGTAGCCCTGGGTCCCGGTGGCCTTGACGCACACCACAACGAGCAGGTTGCACTCGGCCTTCGGGAAAAGACTACTCCGATGTCCTACGGAGCTGTCGGAGGCGCGTTCGTCGGCCTTGTTTCGCGGCTTGATCACATGGTCGCGATTCTCTGGGAGAATGTTGTCGATGGCCAAGTTGCTGGACACGTTGGATACGCCGTCTTTCAACCCCTCGGGAAGGCGTCGAGGATGTAACATCGAGGACAACGTCTTGGTGGCTGGCGACTCTTCCGAGAAAGTGGATGTGCAACAGTGAAGGAGACGCTTAACTGCGATGCCTATGGCTACATCGATACCCATGGCTGGTACTTGGCTGATGCCGTTCCTTTCCGCGAGGCGGCTCACTTTCTCGCGATTTCGAACGCGAACGCGCGAGCTAGATTTTTGTAGGCCACGTGAGCCTCGCGGGCCTGCGCGCGAGCGCGTGGCTTCCGTGTCGTTCTTCTTTTTCCTCTACTCCATTCTGAGGTTTGTGTAGCAACCTGCGCTCCCATGTCTCCTGGGGTCTTGCGCTAAGTGACTTTGACGGTATTAAGGAAGCTGGGGAATCAAACATCCCAGACACAGAGCAAGATGACCAATTTTTCATTTATCATGCGGTGTCTTACGGCTAAATACGGGCCATATATGGGATAACAGAGTTTCCTGGGACATTACACAGAGATCGGGGTACTGCAGAGGGTCATGCAAGGAAATCGTCGGATCGCACACTGAAGGATGGTTTAATTCCCTCCCCTCAATCCCTTTCCCTAAACAGACCAATAGCTTCCCTATCTCAGTGAACATACACGGTGTTTCAGTTAACTTGGGCCAAATTTTAAAAATGTGCGAATGCTACGTGGCTGGACCGAACCAAGGTTCGGTCATGTTGTTGCCGTCACTTGTTGTTTTGCCGTCACTTGGAGATACTCAGACCTTTTTTACATATCTCCTCATTATATAATTAGTCCTAATTATTTATTAAAATTCCTAATTATTATAATTAGATGAAAATTGTCAATGAGAACATTGTATGGCCACATGAAAAACTTCCGATACAGCTTTCTGTTGCTTAATAAGTGCTATGTAAACGTGTTTTTCTGAACGTGAAAGAAGCCCGCAAGTAGAGGCAACGTTGCCGTGCGACTGGCAGCTCGAGGCGTTTTGCGTGTATTCGCGGACATCTTTCACGTCGTGATCTTCAAAAGTCATTTTTTGGTTCGTTCGAAGCTGCATAGGAGTTGCTCAAACACGTCTTTTCTGAGACATACGTGCAACATCAAACAATATTTCTTGGTAAAATCTTCATAACTTTTAGCCTTAAAAAAGACAATCAACTTTTACGCGCAAAAAATACGTTATCTCTGTTTATTGACTAAAGCACTTGATATCTAACGGGGTAAGCGAAGTGTGGAAACATCATTGTATTGGAGGGAGCAGCCAGCTGCTTGTGTGCAAAAACGAGGTACACACACTAAACAATAACGGCAAAAAAGGGACCTGAAGCCAACCCCACATCCACAAGTTAACAAAAAATACTAGGTAGAAATCTACGAATTCGTGCTGACATTATCAACGTTAAAGAACCCCAGGTGGTCAAAATTATTCCGGAGCCCTCCACTACTGCGTGCCTCATAATCAGAACTAGTCTCGGCTCGTAAAACCCCAGAAAGAAGATTTTCTTTTTAGAATGGTCGGCTGCTGCTTCCGATCCGCGACAGCGGACGTGGCTAGGCCTGTTGCGACTCACAATTACGCGAAGTTGTTAATTTATTTAAATAAATTTTCAGTTTAGCGAACTTATGAAGAATCTCGCTTTGGCCGGGTACTCCTGATAAAATTTTGATGAATTGATAAATTGCATCGTGAACCAGCAAGGTTGCATTCCTGGAAATTTGGTCCCCACCGGCCGTCATCGCGGTAGGTCAGCAGAGTAACGACACAGCGCTAAAGCATTATAAAAATTACGATTTTGGCAGGACTTTTCTGCCATTTCAGGAGATGCCGCTGCACTTGAAGTCGATAAATACGGGGAAATTTCAATCGAAGCAGTGTGTTCATCGCATATTATTTTTTCTTTCCGTTCAAAAAAGATGTCTTCATGTTTTGAACGTTTCCATTATCTCCTACACTCTACACTTCCAACTTGGAACGCAATTTGGAACATGTTTTTGGCAGCGAAAGTTGTACAGTTTATATTGGATCTGGTTGTAGTCTTGTGGAACCTATTTCCTTAGGACATTTTCCAAAGTGTAACTTTGTGATTAGCTATTCGAGATGAACGACGCTTCATTATCTGTTTCTTCTTCTTTTTCTTGTATTAATATGTATTACCACAAAGGTGAGAAGGGGCGCTATAACGTAAAATGATTCCAAACTGTTTTGATTCCAATTTCTGCAATCAGCCTGCTCGTTTGGTCAAAACATTTTCGGGCCACTACCAACTTCGCCTGTCTGTCACGCGACGTGACGAAAACCGCGATAGCTCCCCATCTGATATAACGTGTACACACTGATTATACATGATTAAACCGCACAAAAGAAAAATAATCATTTATGATTCGACGCCTTTTCACCATTAGCCCTGTGCTATTGGTTCAATGTTTTCTGGCTACGCCCGCTTCGCCTGTCTGTCACGCGACCTCAAAAAACCGCAAAAACTCACCACGTCAAAGTGACGTGTACACGAAAAAAATGCAATAATATGCCGAACAAAACTAAAAATTTTTCTGAATAGCCACAGACTGCCCCGTTGCGAAAGGAATAGAAGATGGCCGCCCGCCGATCGCTCAGGCCCGCGCTACTCGCACCTGCCGGTGAGCATGTATTTATTTGCGCGTTATAAACCTTTTAGCGGGGCAGTAAAACGTTATCGAGCCCTTTCGGCATGCATGCGACATCGCTCTGCCAACTCTTCCTTGCTGAGTATCAGTTTTAGCGGCATTCTTATCCTTCCGTTGCATGCCGCCGCGATTTTCGATCAGCCACCGCAAGCTAAGCAAGGCGAAGCGGACCAATTGGAGAAGCCAGCACCACCCTCTTCATGCGGTTATCTATTTTCACTGCTCTGGCTCGGCCCCATCGAAACCCTCTCCACTAGAGCGTGCTCTTCGCCTCGTGTCAGCCAATTAGATAAGAAAAACCGGTGAGTGTAGACAATGTTATTGGTTTTGAAAGCGAACAAAGGTGACCTCCTATAAACGAGGAGAAAGTTTGATTGGGTTGTTGAGACAACGCTGTGGGTCACCGCCCGATGCTTGCGTCGGTGGTTACGTAAATTTGACGTCAGGAATTTGGAATCAAAATAGTTTGGAATCATTTTACGTTATATTGCCGAAGAAGTCACGTTTGACTTACGTTGAGACTTAACGACAGTTTCAGTCAGCACTGATTGACGTTGCCTAGAAGAATTTCTCGCTAAACTTAGCTTAAAAGGAAGAGCAGAGCACTCAGCCTAGGACGCGTATTTTTTAAAGCGAAAGCATTAAGTGCCTACGTCGGTGGTGACCTTGGCGAAACAACGCCCGGACGAAATATGTGTGACAGCCGCAAAGAGTAAAAGAAATAGATAAAAAATTCTAGGTTTGACGTCACATTCTGAAGGAGGTTCCTGTACACAAAGTAAATTAGTATCATTGAAAAGAAAATTTCGTGCATTGGGGTTTGTGTGGGAAACGAACCCGCGCCTCCGGGGTAAGGGACTAGCACGCTTCCCTGATGTCAAGGCTGCTCCACGACTTCTCGAATGGTGTGGAAACTGTGCGCGATTGCGACACATTGGCGAGACGCAGCACGCAAGGCAACTGCTGCTGGTGTGAAGAAACAGCGTCCTGGCACTTACGAAACGTATCTACCGCGCAGGAAATTCCTATGAATGTCCTGTACAACCTGCTGAGGCAAACGGTCGTGGGCTAATGGTTAGAATACCGGGAGTCTGTGCCAGAGGTCCTTTGTTCGAATCAGGTCGTCCGGCAATTATATTGTAAAGGGTTTATTAGAGATCGGAGCAGCACAGCGTCGACAGTCAAACGAGACGGATTTCAAGCACGAGCGCCGTTGCGAGCAAAAGCGCTGGACCCACTAGCGTCTGGCAGACTAGAGCTGGACCCACTAGCGTCTCTCTTCGCTACAATTACCCCGGGAGTGATAAGGGAGCCGTCCGGCGACCTAACAGCTCGTCAGGATGACAGGATTGTAGTATGGCTTGAGGCGGTTGACGTGGACAATGTCTCGACCACGACGGCGCTGGTCCGAAGACGGCTTGAACTGGCTCGATAACAAAATTCACGGGAGATGCGCGTTCGACGACGCGGTAAGGGCCTTCATATTTCGGGAGTAGTTTCGATGAGAGGCCAGGGGTGGTGAACGGGACAGAGAGCCACACAAGCGCGCCAGGAAGCAAAGTGACCTCGGAAGCGGAGTCACCGCGAGTGTTCTTCTGGTGCTCTTGGTCATTGGAAGTAAAGGCACGTGCGAGGTCACGGCATTCTTCAGCATGCCGTGCTGTGGCAGAAATAGGTGAGCCCTCGGATGCATCCGGCCGGTAAGGTAATATTGTGTCGATGGTATGCGACGGGTTCCGACCATATAGTAAGAAAAAGGGCGAAAATCCAGTGGTGCTCTGAGTAGCGGTGTTGTACGCGTAGGTGACGAAGGGCAGAATGGCGTCCCAGTTCGTGTGGTCGGAGGCGACGTACATTGAAAGCATGTCGCCGAGCGTGCGGTTGAAGCGTTCTGTGAGGCCATTGGTTTGTGGGTGGTACGCCGTAGTTGTGCGATGAATCACGTGGCACTCGTTAAGAATGGCTTCAACCACTTCCGACAGGAAGACACGTCCGCGATCACTGAGCAATTCCTGGGGTGGACCATGCCGCAGGATGAATCGGCGAAGCAGGAATGAGGCAACATCGCGCGCTGTAGCTGCTGGGAGAGCGGCGGTTTCGGCGTATCGTGTGAGGTGATCTACTGCCACAATAGCCCAGCGGTCACCAGCCGACGTCAAGAGAAGTGACCCGTACAAATCAATTCCAACGCACCCGAACGGCCGGGTAGGGCAGGGTAGAGGCTGCAGACCAGCCGGCGAGAGCTGGGGTGAAGATTTCCGGCACTGGCAGTCGGGGCAGGAGCGAACGAACTGTTGAACGTACTTGTACATTCCTCGCCAGTAGTAGCGCTGTCGAAGGCGCTGGTAGGTTTTGAAAACTCCTGAGTGTGCGCACTGTGGATCGATGTGAAAGGATGCGCAGATTTCGGAGCGCAGACTGCGACGAACTACTAACAACCACTGGCGGCCGTCTGCGGCATAACTGCGTCGGTGAAGCAGGTTGTCGCGATCCGCGAAATGTCGAGCCTGACGACGCAACGTACGAGTGGTTGACTGTGGTGATGGGTCAGCAAGCAAGTCTATAATCGAAAGCAATCCACGGGTCCTTGCGCTGCTCGGAAGCGATAGTCTCAAGGTCGATTGTAGAAACAGCTAGCTGGGATAGTGAGCAGCTGGTATTGTCGTCAGGCAAGGGAGAGCGGGATAGGGCGTCGGCATCAGAATGTTGGCGTCCGTTGCGGTACAGCAAGCGGATATCCTAGTGCCTGCAGGCGAAGTGCCCAGCGGGCAAGACGACCGGAAGGATCCTTCAACGATGACAGCCAACATAGTGTATGGTGGTCGGTGACGACATCAAATGGGCGGCCATACAAATAAGGCCGGAACTTAGTAAGAGCCCAGATGATCGCCAGACATATACTTACATATATCCGGAACAGCACAGCGATGGTGATGGTAACAGATGTTCCTAGATTGTCCCTATAATTGCTGTAGCAATAAAACGCTGGTGTACCGTACTTTGAGTTGAATTTTATCACCTCTTCCAGGGGGGTGCAAATCATTCTGGAGGTCCGAACTAACGGTGTCTCCCATTGTCCCGAGTAATTCCGTGTATAGTACACAGCTCAATGTGAAAGAAGTGCCAAAACGTTGCTATTGCTGCCTCTGCAATTTTGTAACGTCATTCTTTTATAACCTCAAGCTGATTTCGATTCGGCTGTACTGCCCGTTCCAGTTATAGTAATCATTACAATCATAGCACACCCACAAGTGCTGTCTTAAACGAAAGGTTTGCCGCTTTCTATTGGGCACATGGTGGCACACCAAATGAACTGGCGAGCACCGCCATGGCGAGCACTGCGCATCTGCGCGTGAAGAACGGCGCGATGCCATCCAGATCGCCCTTTTGGTGGGGTAATACTGATTACTGTTTTTTGATCCAATGTAGGAGGCCGCAGAGCCGCGGTACAAACACGGGTATTGCCGCTGCCGCAGCGGTCTCCAATTGTAGCCGCTAGGGCCATGCTTCTACTTGCCTTCATCATGGTTGCAGCGTCAGAGAAAGATTTCTTCAAGCAGAGTATTTGATGGTGTTTCGACTCTGGGTGCGAAAAACGATGACACTGGAGTGAGCAGCGTGGGCGTTCGCATGCCGTACTCTCACGTGGCTTATACTGAAATAACAATTCGTTTGTGCATGCTTACATTCATCATCATCATCAGCTTATATTTATGTCAACTGCCGGACGAAAGCCTCTCCCTGCGATCACCAATTACCACTGTCGTGCTCTAGGTGGTTCCAACATGCGTCTTCAAACTTCCTAACTTCATCACCCCACGTAGCCTTCTGCCGTCCTCGATTGCGCTTCCCTTCTCGTGGTATCTATTCTCTAACTCTAATGGTCCGGCGGTTATCCATCCTACGCCTTAAATGGCCTACCTAGCTCCATTTTTTTCTCTTAATGTCAGTTAGAATATCGGCTATCCCCGTTTGCTCGCTGATCCACACCGCTCTCTTCCTGTCTCTTAGCGTTGGGCTTAACATTTTCCGTTCCATCGTTCTTTGTGTGGTACTTAACTTGTTTTCGAGCTATTTTTTTAATCTCCAAGATTCTGCCTCATATGTTAGCATAGGTACAATGCAATGATCGCACACTTCTATTTTCCACGACAGTGGTAAGCTCCCAGTCAGGATTTGGCAATGCCTGCCGTATGCACTCCAGCTCAATTTTATTCTTTTGTAAATTTCTTTCTCGTGATCAGGGTCCCCTGTGAGTAATTGAACTAGGTAAACGTACTCCTTTACAGACTCTAAAGGCTGACTGGCGATCCTGAATTCTTGTTCCCTTGCCAGGCTATTGAACATTATCTTTGTCTTCTGCATATTCATCTTCAACCCAATTCTTACTTTCTCGATTAAGGGCCTCAATCATTTGCTGTAATTCGTCTCCATTGTTGCTGAATAAGACAATGTCATCTGGAAACCGAAGGTTCCTAAGATATTGGCCGTTGATCCTCACTCCTAAGCCTTCCCAGTCTATGAGCTTGAATACTTCTAAGCATGCAGTGCTTTGGAGAGATTGTGTCTCCTTGCCTGACCCGCGGGGCACTGGTGCGAAATGCAGCTCCAGAGTGAAAATTACGTGGTACCTGGCTACCTTATATATTAGCACGAGGTCGCGGGATCGAATCCCGGCCACGGCGGCCGCATTTCGATGGGGGCGAAATGCGAAAACACCCGTGTACTTAGATTTAGGTGCACGTTAAAGAACCCCAGGTGGTCTAAATTTCCGGAGTCCCCCACTACGGCGTGCCTCATAATCTGAACTGGTTTTGGCACGTAAAACCCCATAATTTAATTTTTTTAACCTTATATATTTTTTCGAATACAGAAAGAAACAGAGAACGTTGTAATGCAATAAAAAAAGAAAGGAAAAAAAATCCGCGAGGATTCGATCCTCCGCGCTACAGATTCCAATCCCGGTATTTTACCACTACGCCGCGCCAATTTTTTTCTTCGATGGTATTTATTGCATCATGTATATGCGAGAGAAATACTATCTGCGGAAAACGTGCAAGCACCAGCCAACACATCTCATCATGTTTAGCGATTCATATTTTGCCATGTCTACGCGCAGACACAGTTGTAGCTTTGCACAGACGTCTTGCACAGATATGGTAGATGCGATGTCGCCTTCAACTAAAACTTATGCCTCTATCAGAACGAAAAAATTGTTGTCCGTATTGCATAGTATGCCTGGAAGTACTGCAACACTTATTTTCTTTTGCAATTGGTATATTAACTACGAAAAAAGCCTTAAATCAACCGCCGACCCGGAATGTTGTACGGGCCATTACTGCCAATTTCGATAGCCGTTTCTTATTCTTCGCGCAAAGGTAATGCAACATTTCCATAGGTCGGCAATGCTTTTCAATCCACACCTATGTTTAGGCACATATTACCGTAAGAGAAACGGTCGGTTACTGCGGCTGACAGCCTTAGGCGACAGCACATATATGTATATTTATAACACGTCATATCGTCGCTCATCGCTTGTTATGCTGACACTGTACACACGAAAGAATGGTCTGTTTAAAAACACCGTTGGGAAAGGTGAACTACAGAATGATTTATCCTCGTTAGACTTGTTGATTCCTCAGCCCAGACGGGCCGATAGCGTGTAGACGAAATCGGCAGGTACGGTAGGCTTAACCTTCGGTTGAAGCGAACGATCTCGCTGTGGGTACCGGGCGAATGCGAAAATTTTTGTATTTGAGCTTCAGAACCTTTCAATTATTATTTTTAGTACAGCAGGGAAAGTGCTAGCGCACAAATCACCGCAGCTTTCTTGTCGGTGCGATAATATAAATCAGCGGCAGGCTTTCTGAGGTTCGTTCGAACGCATCTGAACGGCTGCTCGGTTTCGTGTCGACTGTACAACACTGCGACAACTCGCAGTCATCGATTGCGTACAAACTACTAGAAAACGAGGCGTTATCTGCGTTTGCGTAAATTCGCTCACGAATACAGCTATCCGCACAGTCAAAAGGGAAATGTACGAAGCGAAAGTGATCTGAAGTGTCGCATATACATGGGCTAGCTCACGCAACTTTATTCCAAGCTGCAACACCGCCGACACGAAACAGACATTTATGATCCCAACTTATAGCGTTATATTTAGGACAGGAGTCTGTTTTTTGGACAGGAGATGCCCGTAAAATTGTATCAAGCATTTAATATTCAGCAGCGCCTATATTCCGGCAGTGCGGCACAAACGAAACCAGCGCAGTCTCCAGTACGAGCCAGCAAACTCCAGCGCGTGTACAGCGCACACCAGCGCGCCCCAGCGTCATAGCAGTGAAACCAGCGTCTCATCCAGTGTGACCCAGCACTTCTCCAGCGATATCACCAAGTGTCGCAGTGACTCCCAGTGACTCCCAGCGTGCGCCAGCGTCCCCAGTGCCACCCAGTGTCAAAAAACGCGCTGGTTTCACACTGGAAAGCACTGGAAGACGCTGGTTTTTGCAATAGGGTAATGATGAAGGCCTTAGAATGAACCTTGAGAAGGATTCACTGTACCATAAGTTTGTCAAAACGAGAAACCCTGATGATATTGCAGGCTATTCCGCATATTGCAATACCGGAACTATTTTATACAGTTTGTGCGAAATACTAAAAATCTGTATTGTGGGAACATACTTGAAGAGGTGAATATCGAAACAGTCAATTGTCGCGCGAAATTAAAAAGCTTTTGCATTACAATGTCCGAAATAGTGTTGACCTTGAACTCCTAGTTAAGGATAGAACGCTAAGAGGCAAAGAATTAGCAAATGTATTTAATGATTATTTCGCCAGTCAGGAAAAAATTATTCTCGACACAGGAGTAACCAAGTATTTGGGCACACGCAATGCGCATGCAGCTTTTGTTAAACCTACAGATCCCCATGCAGTTTACACGACATTCACGTCATTAAAAATAGTAAATCCCGCGATGCGAACGCGCTTCATATAAGACCTATAAGTTTGTACATGCTCTCTTACTACCAGTACTTACTCGTATTTTTAACCGATCACTGCCATCTGTAATTTTCCGTGACAAAAATGAAACACGCGAAAGTTAGTATCAGTCAATTCCGGTGACAAAAATAGGCTGTCACATTACAGGCCAGTCTCAGTACTGCCTGTCCTATCCAAGGGACTAGAAAAAGTTATTTGTAAAATATTGAAGTCGGTTTCTGACAAACATTCCATCATATCAAATGAACAACTTGGGTTGCATGCGGGAATGCCAACTGAATTGGCTCTACTAACCCAAAAAGAGTTCATTCTAAATGGTTTTCAAAATGAGGAACTAACCTTAGGAATTTTCGTGTACTACTCTAGAGCATTTTAGATGCGAATTCACCAAACTTTACTCACTAAACTAGAGCACTATGGGTTTCGGGACATTTCTTTGAAGCTTTTTCGATCTTATTTTAACCACAGAAAACAACTCGTTTCAATTTCATCAGAACACGCTCTTCTCCGGGAAGTTACACAGGGTGTTTCCCAGCAAAGTATACTAAGGCCAGCATTGTTTATTATATATATGCTAATGACATTGTGAGCATTTCTAATGACGCGAACTTCATAATTTATGCTGACGACACGAGCCTTTTTTCAGTTTCGTAATATCGGCGATCTCTCGTTCTTCTTCTTTATGGAATTTTACGTGCCAAAACCAGTTATGATTATGAGGCACGCCGTAGTGGAGTGCTCCGGGTTAGTTTTGACCACCTAAGGTTCTTTAAAGTGCACTACAATGCAAGCACCAGGGCATTTTTGCAGCCTGCTTTTTGGACTCCGTGAGACGATACCATCTAAAGTTAAGCTGATCCTTTATAATGCATATTCTCATCTCATTTAATGTATTGCCACCCTGTGTGGGGTACCATGTCAAAGCACAATATCAGTAAATTATTACAGCTACTATAATAAATGCTGTTCGTCATATCGATAACGCGCCATTCGACGCACATACATCTGAACTATTTTAGAAGTTTAATATCATTTGCCTAGCAAGTTTATATTAAGTTAACCTTCATTTAAGTACTAGGTATTTTAAGTATAACGATAAAGCGTTCTTGGGGTAGTGCAATCTAACAGAACCAACGGATATATCCTACAACATTAGGGAAAGAAAGAGACAGCTGCTACCACTGTCCTGTGCAAATTATGGATCACATCGTTTGACCAATGACGTCCCAACCTCATTTCATAAACTACATGAAATTGTGTCGAGATAACTGACGTTACTGAGAAAACAGTACGAGACTTCGTAATTCAAACTAAGTAATTATTTTCTTAACGTTCCTTTGGCTATAGGAACTCACTACTTACTTCCTTTTATTAACTGGTTTTGCGTTTTAGTGACATACAAGAGTACTAGGGCTTGTATGCAATTATAAATCTGTACCCCAACAAGAAATGTTTCTTTTCCTTTTTTTACCATGTGCAATGTTTGCGCATATGGGATTTAACGTAAGACATTTCTATACACCTTTATTTGCTGTCTGTGCTTTCGTATGTTATTTGAATGTAGTCTGATAAATTGTTTGCCTTCAGCAAATGAAAATAATTATGTCTAATATATACCGTATATTCATACATGCCATTTGTACTGACTAAGCACACGGTTTGGTAACATTGATTGTACTTTTCACCTTACACATTTTTACTTTCACTCTTTCATTGATTATACACTGCACATAATCAAGGCTACAATTATGTCCTCGTTCTCATGAATAGGGGCACAAACCTTGTCAAGCTGCAAACATGCAACTTTTAGTTCTTGTCCCAGTGTTCTTTTTTTTGTAAATGATTGAATGCGAAATAACGATTGATTGATTTATTGATAGTCCGGCCTGCGGCTGTTTCGCCGCAACCGCCGAGACAGGGTGCTCCGGAGTGAACGGCAGACGCAATGGAAGTTTTGCACGATATCATGGGCGCATCTTGTCGTCCATGTGCGCCGTTCCGTACGTACTGCGCCGCACTGCCGGCTATTCTGGGTGGGAGCAACCTGCCAAAAAAAGAGGAATGATGCGATTGTATGTGACTTAGCCATGAAGACAGTCAATGTCACTAACTACAAGTGCGACCAGATGCACACCCAGGAAATATAGTAAAATATACAGCAGATCCAACTCACTATATGGCAGTCGGTTCGGACTTGCATGAAGCTGCTAAAGATGGGCTCTGCACAGCTTATTGAATATGCTTCAGAATACCCATAATTTTTCACTCTATTTAGAAGTACAATAGAGCAAATTTCCCCTTTACTCTTACTAGGCAAGAAGACGTTTTCTGTGAAGAAGTTGTGCAAAAGTTGTGATGAAGCTTTAAGATTCTTTAGAGAGCTTCACTTTAAAGAAGATACGTGGCTCGCTATACACAACAGCAGCATACGCAAACGTTAATGTGTAGCTATACTCGTGAAGTTATTTTCAACAATCTCATTCGTAACCGCGGACGATGATATGAAACGCTGTGACTAATGCTCTCGGCGAGCTGTAACACTCTTCCAATGGAAAACAGTTATATCTTGGAGAGCTTTGCGGACATGGCAGACCAGTTGAGATGAAAGAGAATATTGTAATTAATCCACCCAAGTGTAGCACCAAGCGACGAAGCGCCTATGTGCTTCGGGCTTTCGAATAATTCTGCCACGTGTTTCTATCTCTTGGACCTCCTGGTTAGCTCAGATGGTAGAACAGCACAAACATTTTCTTCAACTGAGAAACTTTCTTTCTGAAAAGCCGTATGAGTTTTCTTTTGCAACTTCGTGCTGTACTTAAGTGAATGACAATTTGCCTTTTCTTTTACAGATTTGCGTACAGTATGAGGGTGACCCGTAATTTTCTCATGGCGAGAAAAAAAAGGAAAGAAAAAAAAACAGAACGCATATTTAAATCGGTGCCCGTTGAAGAACCCCATGCAGTCAAAATTATTCCCGAGTCTCACACTACGGCAGCCTCATAATCAGATCATTGTTTTGGTAGATAAAACCCTAGAATTTTGAACTTTGACAAGGTGGAACAGTTACTAGCCTCGCGCAAGTCAAGCAAGTCTTTGAACTCATGAGGCAAAGTCGGTATATATATTTGCTATATAGAACCAACGCAGTTCTCTATAGCTCTTTAGGTTAGCATGCATGTTTGTTGTATTTGGTTTCTAAAAATAGTTGCGCAGTGGTTCGGCTCCGATATAATTTTTTGGCGTCTTATGCTCTTTCATTTGTACCCACGTACCTATACAGCAACAGTCCTCCCCCCCCCCCCCCCCCCTGTGTATTACTTCAGTTATTGTGTGTCTTTTGCAAGACTGTACTTCAGGTGTCCATAAAAAAGTGAAACCGCCAAGACGCCCTCGCCCTTTTCCTTTCCTTTGCGCCGCCGTATTCACGATAAGTTACCGGTGTTAACTGTCCCCACCATATGACCCGATATGTATGTATATATATATATATATATATATATCAAGCAGGGCCGCGGCCTGGCGGGCACTGGCTGAACTACAGATAGTGTGGATTGCGCCGCACATCGTCTGCTAGGCACATGCATTTACACGTGCTTGTACAGCTTGAATGGCAATAAAGGTCGCTTCTTCCGTGGCTCTAGGAAAGTCATAAATGCTGTTCTGCATTTTTTATGGTGTACAAATGTATTTAACGTTGCGCTGTCGTTCTTGCGATGTAGTAAGATCACTGAATGTCTACGTCGAGTGCGCGATGTGATTGTCCCACCCTCCGCTCGCCACAATCACTACAATTTTACTGTCGCATCGTGTTTAGAGAACATCACAAAAAGCCTTTTACCTCATTGTAAATAAATATATTGGTAGCAGCGAGACGTGAATACCGCGCTTTAGTAAGTCGTCATGGTGTGTTCCATGATCACTCCGAAAATTCTGTAATACGGCGAAACATCAACGGGGTGGCTTGAACATCACTCAGCTTTAGAAAAAAAGAGACCAATCATACCGCATTATACACTTTGTATTACGATAACTGCATTATGATGTAATTGTGATAATCGCATGACTCTCGCTGCGGTGGTTATGTCCGATTACGGCATTTACCTGATTCTTATACGTCCCTATTGCTTTCCAAGGAAATTTTGCCAAGAATTGATCGCGTTGTAGGGCACCAGTTCATGGCCAGCTGCCTCCTCTTCGATTTCTTCGTCGGGCAGGTGTCGTGCATTGGCTACCACGGTCTGAAGAAAGCAACAATTTTGGTTAAAGCTCTTATGCGGCCTAGCTGGCAATGTATGCACAGTCGAAATATGTCATAAAGAAGTAGCATGCGATGCAAAACTGCTCTCGTTACACACAGTATTTGTGATAAGAAAATACAGAATCAATGAATCGACATCGTTAAAAGCACTTAAAAATCATTATGAATGCAAGATTTCAGAATGAAAAATAAAAGCTTTTGAATACCATCGTCAAACGACGACATAGAACGAACTTGACTGCTTTCTGGGGGTCAAACTTAAAACGTCAAGCGAAACTTCATACTGTCATCAGCGATAAGCATTTTAGATTTACTTCGTTATATCAAATAATTCGTTATAACCATGTCTGGCTGTAATAATATATAATATAAATAATAGTCCTACTCAAAGACAATTTGTGTAGATGTGCCAGCCAATTGCCTTCTCGTTTTTGTGATTTGAAAGTGGAGGCGAGCTTCTTTCAACGTCGGCATCTCATTGGGTCTACAATTCGGAGCGTGGAGGCACAAAACACCAGTGCCGCAGTTTTACATGGATGGATCCTTAAATTATCGGTGCCAAAGTTGAATGTTTGAATTGATACGCATACCAGGTAGTGTACAAAAGGCCATACAACCTGGTCTGAGGTAGAAGTAAAAAAAAAGTGTGATCCGTACAAGCTACTTGGTTGGCAGTGCCGTTTTATAGCAGCGGCAACCAACATGTACAACAGTCAGAATATCAAATGTTGCTCTTTAATGTCTTGTAAAAGTTCTCAAAACAGCCAATTTTCAGATTTTGCTCCGTCAAGGAATGCCAAAAGTTCCAGTTTCCTTAGTACTCGTTTGAATTGGGCACTTTTTCTAAATGCACTGAACACACGCTGGGCAAGATAAAAGTTTATTTTTCAGGAATCATTGTATTTGACCATCGCGAGCAAATTGCATTATAAATGGATGACTTAAGGAAAAAATACACTTTTGAGCACCTGTGTCATACAATAACATGTGGGCGCAAACCATGTAAACCCAGCAGCCGCATTTATCCGTCAATAGAAACATGCAATCGGGGTGTTTGCACCCTTTCAAGTTTGAGAATGTTGAAAGAATAACGCTCGAGGACTGGCCTTTCCACACAGTGGCCGCATGAAGCAGACAAAAAAGCAATACAGCAAAGAAACTTTTTCATAAAAAGTGAAAAGCTGGAACGCAACAACCCGCACCCACTCGGCATAGAGTGCGTGCCTCTCACAAATGGCGAAGGTAGAGGCTTCTCTGTCGCTTTGGCAACCCACGTGCATCCACAGAGTGCTTAGTACCACATGACTGATACAATGCACTACCGCGGCGGATAGATGAGTGGCAGGCGTGCTGCTTTTCTTTTACTGCTTTACTGTCAAAACTGACGATGTTTGACCTAAATAGCGCAAACGATAGGTGCAGAGCGGCGATGTTGGGTCACATGACACGCAGTCCGTGCTTTCTTTTGTTGACAATAACCCACAGAACTTATCTGCCACAAAGATCCTTGCCTTCGCCACTGATTACCTGAGAAAGTGGTTTGATGTCAGAGCCGTACCCGACTGTTCGGCCGCGCAAGTCTTTTCTGATTGACTGCGTCATTTTCCGTTACGGAATGCCACACTTGCTGATCATCACCATGACAATGCGTTCATGTGCCTTCAAGAAATTATATCTCTGCATGGTATCAGGCCCATTACTGCTTCTCTGCTACGTCCACATATGAACGACCTGGTTGAACGCACAAACCGCCTGGTGAAGGACATTGTAGTATCCTCTTATGTCAGTCCTAATCAGGACGACGGGGATGACTACGTCGCCACTTCGTGTTAGCTCTAAACACCTTCGAACCAGAAGTAACAAGAGAGGCACCATTTAACCCTTTCAGCCCTGAATTTTTTTACCATGAGGAATTTTCTTTCATCGTTTGGTATTGATTTACTACTGCCTAAGAAACATAAAAATATTTATTATATTCGGAGTACAACATCAGTATAATATTTGGCGTCATGCCATATATATAGGACACCAGGGCTTAGTGGTTGTGGAGAGGAATACGAAGTATTTCGAAGTTGCATGTTATTTCCAGGTATGTCACACATTTAAACGCAGAAAAACTTGCATGATGGCCATTTCACAGTGGTCCTTGAGCGTGAAAGGCCTCAAAAACATTTTTCATGCTCGTTATACACGGTTAATCATTGCACTTGAATGGCCTCTATCTACCTGATAGTCGATTTGTTGGGCGTATTTTCGTCATAGATGGCCAAATCTTCGTCTATTGTGCAGCAAGTACAACTCCCCAAGCTTGCAAAAGCAAACTGTGTGTAGCGCCCACCGACGCTGCAACGCGGGGACGCTAAGATCGGCGCTCTCTGGCGGCGCCTTGGTGCTGGCTGCGAAAGACGACTAAAATAGTTGGGCGCGTGCTCGATGCGCCAGCACGGCACACGCTAGTCTGTTCTAAAAGCCTAGTGCGCTAGCCCTCTTGTTCTGGCGCTCCACTGCGACGCCTCAGTTCCCGACATGTGTTCTGGTTTTCATTGCCATCGTCTTCTACTTCAAACACATGCACTTCCTTTATCCTTGCACTTGAATGGGCTCCATCTACTTGTCACTGCTGTCCCCGATTCGTCGTCGGCGCAAAGTCGATCGACGGGGTTGACAAGCTGGGTGGTCGTTCCGTACTCGAGCGAACACAGTGAAAAGAGTCAGAGTCAGGAGTAATAAAAAACAAGATATTTATCGGCTGATAAATATTCACAAATAATAAAATAAAAAAACAGAAGACAGACTAATACACCTGTACATAATATAACACAATGATGAAGACAAATAAATACGAGTAATTGACAGTAATATAAAAATGAATACACTTAACAGTATTTCACTAAAACAAAGTTCAAATAAATGAAACGATGTCATACGAGTGGCCGGGCAGCAGCAGCAAGTCCATAAACCATGAAGTCGACGCGCAGAGCTTTCCCGAAGAATGCTGGCGGGCCGATCTTGTTGAGCTGGATGCGAATTGCTGGGCTGGGTTTCCCGGGAGTCTAGATTTTACGTCCTCTCTCAAGCAGGTTGAGCTAACTTGAGGCGAACTACCGTGTGCTTCGTTGCAGAAGTTAGTTTGTCGTCTCGTACGTCAACTAGTTCCTCGGAATTCCGACGTGGCCAGGCGGCCCAGGCGATACTGGACGGCACTAGCCCTCCGATGGCTTCTCAGCAGCGCATAGGTTAAGCTTTTAGACTATTCAGCAGGGCCCAAAACCTGCGCTTAAATAGCCTCTCCTTTCCCTAGTTCCCTATGTAGGGGAACTGTCGGTATGCAGAGTTCACCTAATTATTTCACGACTCCTCCCAAAGGTCTTGGCCGCGCCCCTTTCACCATGGACGAGGGCCGGTAGATTCCCCTCTCTGCAAAGGTCAAGGGCCAAGGTCGAGCCCGGCACTACCACGTGGACGTACACGCACACTTCTGGGTCCGTAATCGGCGTGTCGCGTCTCGAATCGAGATGCCACTCCGTGAGGCCACGACGCTTTTGACACCCGCATTTCGGCGTGTCGATGTCTCGAAATTATACGCTGCACAGTATGGACCGCACATTTTTGACACCCGTAATTCGGCGTGTCGCTAATCAGCGTCAAACCCACTCGAAAACTCTCGAAAATATGCCGCTCAGTGGCACTACTTGATAGTCACTTTGTTGGATGTATTTTTGCCAGAGAAAACTAATTCTTCATCTACTGTGCAGCAATTACTGCTTCCCAAGAGTGCAAAAGCAAACTGTATAACCTGCCTTTCATCACCATCGTCTTCTACCTCCTACACGCACACTTCCTATAGTGCATCCAACATATTTGGGTCAAAGATACACATACATTTCACTATAGGAGTCCCCTTGCCACGGAATACAGCAGTTCAGGCTGACTGACCGTCTCTGGAATAATAATAGAAAAAATCAGAAGCTGTCACAAGCAACAGCGCCCTCACTCTACATTCAACTCATGCAGGGCCTTCACCTACCACTAAGCCCTGGTGTTTTATATTTAGGACACGCCAATCACGGCGTGCCCTGGGCTATGCGCAAATAAGAGGCAAAACTTCCGAATTTAAATACATCCCTAAACATATCACAAAGTACAAATAAAATTATGATCGCTACGGAGAGAATAGGTACTGAGTAAAATATTATCAAAAGGCGTGGATACTGCTGCAGTCGAGTTTCTTGCTTTCAGCCATTTTGATTTCACCTCTAGGGCTTTCTGAGGAAGACAAGGATGGTGAAACTGCCACCTATGCTAGTGGAGGTGTATGGAGAATACTTAAAATCATTTTTGAGCTTGATAACCATTTGTGTCACGATTTAGAACAATTTCTCTACGTGTCCTTTTTATTAGACGCCAGGGCCGAAAGGGTTAAGTCCGTTTACAGAAGGGTGCTGAGAATGCAACAAGAACTTTCTTGTCTTTGACGCTAATGGGCACCGATGGCCCACAGACACAAGCACTACTGAGTTGCTTTGCGAGGTACACCTAGGAGGGCAGCTAGAGGTATAGGGCTCCATTAGATGCAGGTGGCCTCTTCCTAAAAACCTTGCCCTCGGTCATCCAAGGCTGGAGATCTGGTTCTTGTTTTGCGTGCCCAGCGTGTTTCTCGAGCACTGCGAAAAGTGTCTGCCGTGTTCTTACTATGCTTGCTTGCGTAGATTGGCCTCACGAGAAGCAGAGCCCCAACTCGACGACAAACCCCGGCAACAGCGTTTTTACCGCTCACGCAAGTCAGATGAAAATTTACGTTCATTGAGACCTCAGCGCTAACTTTAGTTTTCTGCTGACTCAGACTTTAGAGAAAATAAATGGGGTAAGCGTAACGGGTGACAGATTCGTTATGATATATTAAGGAGTCAGCGCATGATATAGAGCAGAGAAAAAACAGGAAAATAAAGAAAATAACGGTAATGACAGCCCTACGTAGAAGGTTCGACGTGTAGCAATATATCTCTGCTTGTAGCGCCCTCTACAAAAACGGTTACAGCGAAGCAAATGTTTCTTCGCTCACAACCCGAAGTACGTAATGTGGTAGCCAAATGTCAATACTAAGCAAGAGCAACTTGAAATGGCACATTCTTGGCACAATGACACACTTTAAGAGGAAGACTAAGCCAACTAGACTGATCGAATTAAGACAGTGACTGTGTGAACCGAGAGGATGATTCAGCGAATTAAGCGGAATAACGAAGCCAATTAAGGGGCATGACTAAGCGAATTAAAAAGATGATTAAGCAAATGCAAATTAAGAGGTTGAGTAATTGAATTAAGACGTTGAGTAAGCAAATTATGAGGGATGACTAAGCGACTTTAGGGGAATTTGTGCGTCATGTATCCATCTTCAATGGATCGGCACTTAGGCTTTCGCCTTCAAGTCGCCTTAGGGATAACATGAGACCCTGTGAATTTTGTTCATCGGTTGTATATAAGGCTAGTCGCGCCCACCATGTGCACTTTCTCATCCTATATTTTTCTAGTCATGTTCGTCTCCCGGTCATTGTAGCAGTGGCACTAATGATGAGTTGTTTTAACTTGAAACAATTGAGTGAAGCTGGACTTACTTTACAGTCGAGGACCACCTTTGTTAGGTCGGTGGTCTGCATCTCAGGGCTCTTGAACTGGTCCCAGGAGGGGAACTCATTTTTAGTCAATAGGTGGTACGACTGTCCAGGTTGCACGCAACCCGCGCGACCTGCTCGCTGGTCGACAGTGGCCTTCGACGTGGGGAACGTACCGAGCAGGCTCACACCCGTGGATGGGTTAATGCGCTGCTCTCGGCGAACGCCGGAGTCTACAACGTACACCACGTCGTCAACGTTGATGGATGTCTCAGCAAGGTTAGTGGAGAGGTTCACCTTGTGCACGTCTGCAGGCAGGAAGAGTGCAGAAAATGTGATGACAGATGGGTTCCTGACTTTGTCTCCAGCGAGTGGAAGAGCTTTGCAAGTATGCTAATCGCCCTGTTTTCACCATTGCTGTGACAGGACGCAACGCTGTTTCGTTGCATTAGAATCTACGTTTAGAGTGGCGTCGGCTAAGCCCGCTTTAAATTTATTGTGTATGAAACTATTCAATAAAAAATCAATCAATCATTATTGGCGATAAGAACAGAAGTGATTCATAAGGAAATAACTGCCAATCCCGAATACATAAACTCGAAGGAGATGTCATCCACGCTTTTTTTGCGGAATCTTTATTTATCGAGAGGCCTTTTGAGTTGTTGAAGTTGAGCGGCGATCGGCTTCTGCCGATGACGAACGGAAGAGGTTTACACGAGGCATCCATATGCGCAGCGAGCAAACTTATTGCACCATGATCGTTTTTCTTCTATGGCATATATGGCTCATCGGATTCCGGCGCTTGTCTGACAGGCATCTGCTAAAACTGTGCGTTTCAAATTTGTCGGCATGAAATGTTTCCGACGATGCAAGAAGTTATCGCGTCCCCATTAGAAGTGTATTTGCAAGGGCGTGTCATTGCAGAGCGTTCGATATACCGAGTGTGGGGGTGAACAGGAGTCCGATGTACACGTCGTACATCGCTACACTTTTGCGTAGGACTTTTAATGTAATTTTACAACCATTAGAAATAGATAATAGTTCAATATATACGGGGTCGATATATCCGGGATCGACTTTATGCAGAAGAAGGTCCCTAGGTTACACAAATCGCATAAAAGTAATGCCGGCTAACTTGGTACATTCCACTTCTAATTATTCGACCCTGACGAAACAATTACACGGCGAGTCCATTTAAGGTATGCTGCCAACTTTTTGGAAATCATTTTTGAATCTGACTTTAAACTGATTGTTTGTGTCTGCCTTCAAAAGGACAGGAGTATGTTTGGTAAAAAAATTTCAAAAATTACAATTTAATTACGAAAATTAGCCAAAATATGTTCATCACGCCAGCAGTCATAACTACCGATCCTACCAGACGACAAGAAAATGGCTCGGCAGCAATGTAGGTGTATATGTAGGCTGTGCAATGAACTATGATCTTTGTTGTGTCATCAATATTACGTATGTTATAGCCGAAAAACCAAAAATTGTGTAGTTTCAATTGGTTGCATTTCAATTGAAATCCTATAACCTCAAAAGTTATTGATGATTTTCAAGTTCATTGCACAGATTAATGTTGTAGATAGAATCATGGGAAATTTCAATGAAAATATTGGTTTACTCCAAAGTGACAAGCTTTTGTGCAACAAACAACTCAAGATGATGTTTCGAGAAAAAAACAAAGAATTACGTTTTGCAAACATTTAAAATTCATCAATGGAAAGTTGTGGGAGGCTAAAATCCACCAGGCTCATAAGCGAGTGCCTGCTTAGCTGCCACGAGTTCACATTTTCATCGTTTTGTAGCTCATTGTATTTTTCGGGCTTGTTTTCCGTCAACTGTCGACTGACGTTTGGCTTATTTCAAACTTGTTTGGTCCGTTCTGAGGCAAGCTACAGGGGTATAATACCTATCATAGAGATTTAAACATCTAGAACATCTAAAGTTAAGGAAAGATAGCTTTCACAACGGCAGAACAACACGGGGGAGCAGTGTGAATAACACGATGAAAGTCGCGTTCGCCCAGGTGGCAATTTCTGCAATTTGATTAAAAAAATGGTAGCGGTCACTCTTGCTCCATTTTATTAATCTTTGAAATCGCTCATATAAAACTAATCTAAAAGTATCCTGCGCATTTGAGTGCCACCATTGGTTTGTTTTAATGATCGAAATGGGGTTTTGGTTTAAGTGAGGTCTGCGGGTAGTTATAAAAAGCATAACTTTAGAAGAGAACTGGAAAGAGACGTAATTTTTTCAGCACCACAATTCGGAATGTCTGCGAAATTTTAAATTATGGAAAAAATAAAATTCACTTCAAAAAAATCTAAGAACATCATCTTGGTCGGAGACATACGTTAAACTAGAGGCAGAAAAGTTTTGACACACAGCAGTGATTCACCTGGCAATATTTGTTTGATTAAAATATCTCCATGAATCCAACGCGCACGTTCTATGGTTTCAAAGTAAAAAGCTAACGTAGAAATGACAGAGCGCTTATATAACGTGGTAATCGAATGTGCACCTGATTTTTAGCAAGACAAATTTAGCACGCCTCTGTTTATGGCAAAGTCTATCGTCGTTACTCTCGCAGCACCTTATCAGTATTGGATTCATAACTGACGTATCATTGGGGTCAGCTGTGTGCATACTGATCAGCCAAGTTTGAATTATCCGGTGAAACCCCATTTAAGGATCGAAATAGCAAAACTTTTAGTCCATAGCTGGATACCCACATAGTATGGATGCCGGCTGGGACTTCAATCTGGATTGAGTTGACAAAGAATTTACTGAACCGTAGCGTAATTAACGAAAATCTACTGCATCAAACCAAACTTGCTGCAAAGCATGAACACTTTGCGAAAATTTGACAAGTCAGCGTTTTAACAAGAAATGTCATGTCTACTGACGCTTATATTTACGCAGCGTTAAGTGCAAAAAATAAAGAGCAAATATGCAAACTGAACATCGCTATTAGAAGTCAGGCACATGATGCAGTAAAAACTTGTATATTTCACAAATGTTTAATGTAATCGGTCGTGGGAAGCGTGTTAAACCGTCACAGTTTCCAAAACAAAAGCGATGTCAAATTTGCAGGGGATGGTAAAATCAATAAAAGTAAGTAAATAGGCAGATCGATTTGTACGGGCAACCGAAATGCTGCCCGACCAATCAAAAAACTAACCTGCTGGAGGATTTGCAAAGATCTTTTGCTGTCCCTGGTATCGCAGACGTGAGTGCAGCGGCAGAATACGGGCGTGGAAGTTCACTGGAGCTCGCTTGCAACGCTCTGCTCGCACCTTGTTGATTTCGTTCCACCCGGGCAGGAAGCAGAGCATCGATGTGGTTGGCTTCATCTCCATGATGCACGTCAAAACTTCGGGAACGATCCGGACCGGGTCAGAACCACACTGAAGATGAGAAATGTAGAGCCATGACAATAGCACTGCAACCTCGATATTACAAACACAGATATAACGAGTTGTAAGCGATGACAGCCGTAAACATAGGAATGCTCATCACTAAAATCAGCATATAACGAATACGTAATCCTCATTAACTCGCACTGTGATATATCGAAATATCGGTCAAGTCGAAATTTTGTTCCAGCAGTGGGGTCAACCCATGTTATCTTTACCCCTAAACTTCAAAAAGTTCTTGCGCTGAACTCCGGATATCTCGAAATCCCAACTTCGTAAACAACAGGGAAAATCAAAGGGGTGCACTCGCTTTTCACCGGTGGCGGCTTCCTAGCTGAGCCAGATGCTGCGCCAGGCCGCACTTCCCCTTCTTTCTGTCACCGCTGGAGCGCACTTGCTCAGCTGCTTGCTGCCACTATGTTGTGTCCTCACATAACAGCTGGCATTTGAAGTATGTTTTTTTCCCCTCTCGTTTAGGATGCTGTCAGTGACTCATCAATGTAGTCACGGTGTATTAGTCGTGACGTTGAGTAAGATGACCGGCGCTTTTGAGCGGGTGCGATCAGCCGGCACGCTTCCAGGGGCCGTATTCTGAAACGTTCGCCTAGGCGAAATTTCGCCTAGGCGAAATCAGCATGCGCGCTGATTGGCTGGTTGAGCAAATTGAACGACGTCGGGCTCAACCACCCAATCAGCTCATCCAATTTTGCTAAAACAGCCAATCGACGCACGCCTGAAAGCGAAAAAAGAAATTTCGCCTAGGCGAACGTTTCAGAATACGGCCCCAGATAGGCACAGTGGTGTGTGGCATAGATAGGCAGAGTGTTAGATTATGATATGGGAACATTTAACTAGCTCACACAGGCTAGGTGACTGTTGTGACTGGTGACTGAACCTGTGCATAGGAGACATGGAAGGCGGCGACAGGACGAAGTTGTGCATGGCGTGGCAGTTGAGAACAGACACAGTAATCGGAATCGTTTCACACAGCCAGAACTTCTAGACAGCCGTTTGTGCCATTACAATTTGCAACGCTTCTGCGGTCACAATGTCTTGAAAAACGAGGTTATCCAGAATGCACTGAGTGACTGGGTCTAGTGCCTTGCCCGGAATCATGATGACAGGCGCGCCGTCGAAGAACTCCGAACACTTCGCCGTGTTGATTGTCGCACTCGTCAGAATCGTCTGCCGCATGAAAAAAGACTCAGTACAGCGGTAGAACATTTTCTGCGGCAATCCATATATATTTATAACACCTTCAGAGCCTTTCTAGATAAGAGTAATGTTAAGGTTGTTCTCGCCCTCTTTCGAGAGTGCGTGTGTTTCTTCCCAACTTGGGCGTTCGAGACGCATCGCCTGAGACGGTGTACCCAAGTGCAGAATACTATCGCTATGAATTGCTGCGACGGGTTCGCTGGAGGCATCCGCTGGATTTGAAGCAGATACGGGTGTAAATTGAAGACACTTTGTATTTACAAGAACTATTTACAGGAAATGTACATAGAATTGCAGGTTGGAGCTGAAACGCATACGGTGACCGTATATCGGCAGAGTCGATGAGGCGTAACACCTCAAGTTGTGTCCAGAACGCTTGGGCGGCTCAACGGCGTCACCGGCGCCACCTTTTCTACCCTACGGTGCCCCGCCTCAGCATTTACCGCCAAATCACTACCGAGTGGCTATGAGAGTGGTCCGCCGGCGCACCAATCGGTAATCCTATAATAGGATCGTCGTTTGGGTGGTCCGCCAGCTATTCCAGCATATCGCTTCGTCCAAGCGCCCTTTGCTTTACCACCTTTTACGGTGTTTTTATCCTCTCCCCAATAACAAAATAGAAAGAAAACGCAACAAGAGAGAGGGTTATAAATGCATAACAATCGTACCCCGCGCAAAGCCAGCAAGCCCAACGTCATGGGCTAAATTAAAAACTAATAAACAGTAAGCCCCTGCAAACTAAGGCGGCAGGGTGATTGACCTGCGGTGTCTCCGCGTCCCACTCTTGTAGCTGCGTACAATCTTTGGAAAAACTGATGGCTTAGTATTAGGGGGCCATTCGTGAACGAAAGCTGCCGAAACAGCACTGTATGCTCGCGTACGTTTATCCAGTATATGCCTGCTCAGGACAGGTTTTGCGCAACAGTCAATTCGCTACGGTCGTAGACAGAGGTTCCCGCAATGGCCACAATAGACATTGCGTGCACAGTGCATAAAGAGCACCAATTATCGCTTTGCTTTTGGGCACCATTTTGCACTATTGGGTGCTAATTATCGCGTCGTCATGCGCCCCCGCGTTTGCTCTGTACCAGCCGGCTCTAATCACCCCCCCCCCCCCCCCCCCCCCTTGTCGGGTATAAGCGTCAGTGTCATGGTCCGCGTACCAGCCTCACCTCGGCGCCGTCACCACAACAGGCATCCGACGCTGACCATCAATTATCCCTTTGTGTTTCGTTCGTCAAACCAGGACCGGTGGCCACATACGACCAACCGTTTCTTTACCCCCTCTTTACAGTCGTTCTGCTCTGCGAAACCAGGATGAAGGAACACGCCGATCCCAAGCTTTCCGAGCAACAATTAAAGAAATAGCTGTGCTTTTTAGCAGCGGGCTTACAATAACTTAAAGAGGAGAGTGGCTTACAGGGCACATGTCATGAATTACAGAAAAATCGCGAGCAAATGTTGAAATACACAATATTTCGACCGGAATATATTAGGCTCAAAAAAAGAAAGAAAAATAACTAAACAATCACAGTGAAACGGAACTCTAGTATGAATGTTGAATAATGAATTACGAAAGAATGAATTATTACTGAGGGAAACAACGGTAACGAAAAGGTGGTTTCACTCCATTGATGCCAGAGGCACTGCCGCTGGATAAAAAAAAGTGCGGCCTGCCGCGTGCATCGAAAACGGTGTGATCCGTTTTCGATGCACGCGGCAGGCCGCACCTTTTTTTTTATCCAGCGGCCGTGCCAGAGGTATGAAATGACCCAGAATATTTGTGTGCTGCAAGTAGGGACATGAACCTTATAAGTAGGAGTGTGCGAATATTCAAAAATTATGAATATTATCAATTATATGAAATGAAAAATTGACATCCACCCGTATGCACCACGAAGCTACAATTTTTCATTTAGTGATTCCTTCTCGACATAGCAGGATTCTGCAGAACTGATTTTCCGCCGATGAAATATTTAATATTTGTATTCAATTCAAGAACAAGGTATTTGAAACAAATCGAAGATAGTGCTAGCTTTGCGGAAGAACTCATGTTTGTTAGCGTTTATTTATATATAATATATTAATGGCGTACGCCTCCTCCGTGAGGCGTGCCTTTAAAGCGCGTGACCATTCGTGAATTTGCTCGCGGTTACCGAAATCCGCCCGCAGTGGTCGCTCGCTCATCTCGAAGGCCGTATCATCATTGTGGTAGCATTGAAGCGGGGTTTGCGCTGCTGTGCGCCTTCTTTGATCGCGCCTACGTGCTTGGTATTATACGCGTGGGTACCAATTTTCCCATCACCGGATTGGAAGGGTTCGTTGTAATAGTACGGCTATAAAAAAAGAACATTCGTTTTATCTGGAAGCAGTTACAACATGCAGAGACGGAAAATTGTAAGTGCACTGAAATGTGTTCGTTAGAACCAATAGATTGTGATATCTGGGATCGTTATAAGTGGGTTCCAGTGAATGCGTGTAATGAAAAGTGTTTGCTCAGGGTAATGTTCTTTAAATTCACGCTGGAGTTACTGAAATAGAACTGGAACTAGAACGACTAGAGGATAAAGTGACTCTCGCCCAATTTATTTAGTGTTGAGATTGACGTCGGAAAAGTTGACGGGCTTCGTGCAGCAATTTTAGGGTGCGAAGATTACTCGCGAAAAAAGAATTCTAATTTTTGATGGCGAACGTAGGAGGTGTGAGCATAATGCGAGTGAATACGGCAACATTCGTAAATATGCGTAGACAATACGAAAAATTCCGGAAGAGTAGGGAGGCATGTCGCTAACAGAGTGAAGAAAAGCATACCTTCCGTGTACGGTTTATGGAGAGCACCTCACGAAGGAGCACAAGCAGCGAGTCGGTACAGGCGTCGGGCTCATGGACCTCGTCAACGAAGACGTGCGACACTCCTTGCTGTTCGACGTTCTGCTGCAAGTGACGCAGCAGGATGCCCAATGTGCAGATGAGTGCGCCTCCGCGGCTCCTCAGCAGCTGCTTCGTGAGATGGACTTGGTAGTAGATGATGTCGCTCCGCTGCAGGATTGAAAATTATCTGACGCAATACACTGACTTCTGCATTTCAATGTTACCCCAAGGAAAAAATTTGGTACAGCTGTACTTGTAAAACTGTGCTTCAACACTACCATAAATTATTGCAAAATGTTCTGCTAACCTCCCCGAACCTTGGTATTTGATGCATAAAAAGGGAATACCGTGATCAACCTTTTGCTGCCGAGTTAAAAAAACGGAGTCTTGAAAGAATTCTTTATGAGTCAAAACTGTTTCACGGTTTCAAGATAATGAATAGCATACAAGTGTGCTACAGCTTTCCCCAAAATCCTTAGCTGTTCCTTCTAGAGAGTTAGTGTACTAACTCTAGATGAAAAGCTAGGATAAAAAGTGACAACCACAAAGGTGCCACTCTGTTGCTGCCTCTTATTTTAGTAACCATAAAGATAATCAATATATGGTGCAAAAAGAAACATTTAGATGTAGCCCGTACGTAGGGACGATGAGTAATGTTTATTATATATATTTCTGAGAAAGATACAATGGCTGTTGAAAAAAAATTTACGGTGCTTGAAAGGATGCCAAAGAGCAGCTGCCACGAACTTTTTGTGTACGTGCGCTCTATGGTAGAATAAAGTGCATACTACAATGTTCCCGTGCTGCTTCATTGGTTACGACTAGGATTGTGCGAATACCAAGTTTACAATTTCGAAACAAATCGAAGTGCTTTCGCGGTGGGTAACGGATAATTACACCAGTCAATTGTCATTGCAGCAATGTAATGGAAAGGTGCAAATTAGTTTTTCGTGTCGCCTTTCCTCTCTGCCGTGATCCTGCCATGAAGCACCTCCCGATGTGGCGCGCAAGACAGTGACAGCAGCAGAAGCCGTGCAAAAGTCGAAGGAAGAGGCAAAAAAAGGTTCACCTAAATACATTAACCAACCTCTGCGTCCCGCTCGAGAGCCACCCGCTTTGCCATGGAGATTGTTGCAATCCTCCTTGGCTGGGTGACCACGATATGGCACCTAGAGCCTTGCCCTCCACGAATGTTGTCCTCAAAGATGAACTGCGCAGCCTGCGTGGTCTTCCCAGATCCAGTCTCGCCACAGATCACCACCCCTTGGTTACGGTTGATGGCACTCACAATGTCCTCCCTGCAGCGTGATACGTACGTGCGGAATATACGTAGCAATCTTGGTTCTGCCGTGCAGAAAGATCTAAGCACATTTATCCTAGCGACACTCAAAAGGTTTGTAGATTACCATGAAATTATTGTCTGCGTGCCAGAAATTGCTATTTACCATTATGTTTCTAAATTGATCTTATACCGCGTGTGTAATGTGCTCAAGGTTGGGTAATATATGCTGGGACGTTTTTCTTAGGTTTTATTCATTCAAGCAGGACTTGAACCCAACTAATAAATAAAGGATCAAAAAATAGGAAAAGGCTTCTAACCCAATAGGTCCGCCGTGCACTGTGATGACTATATCGTATGCCACGGGCTTTCTTGTGCTACTTTCTCATGCTACAATTTACAGCATCTCGGTTGTGTGTTCAGGTTTGGCATTCTTCCACGAACGGGCAGAAGCCTGGAATTCATTTTTTGATTCACAGCTGTTGTCTATGTGACTCAGTGCGGTGTCGGAAAAGGTTTCCAGCATGACAAAAACAGTCTCAGTTCCCGTCTGTTTTAATTGCTTCTTTGCCTGTTTTATTCCTACGCCATTCATATGGCAGTGGAAACGAGCGGCATCGTATACACAAAGGAGTGCAAATTGCTCCAGTAAAAGAAATAATAGTATAAATAATATTAATATTATTTTTTTCCTATGCAGCCTTACTAAGTTCTGTAAACATTTTTCTGACACCTCGGCTCGCTCATGAAGGTATATAAATCACTCTAAAGCAAAAGTGGAAACCCTTCTTGAAGCTCTGCCTTTGAACAAACTCATGTAGTCTAGCTTTCATGAGACTTGAAATCAGCTGTGGAGTGAATGCTTAACCAACACTACAAGGCACGAATCGACGAATAGATATTCTTGGTGCTATATAATCAAGTGTAGATGATACAAGCCTCTCAATTTGCGGACGGGTTCTCTTTTGCGCGTATGGCGTTCTACTTCTCTCCTTCTCCAGGCTTATCTTTTTCTAAACCACAAAATAATTGCTTTTTCGCCGTGCTTTAGCTCCCTTCCGCCAAAGTAGTGCCGATACGAGACATTACCGATTTCGCATAAGTTCACTCGAAGCGCTCAATCTTAATTATCCTCCTCTTCTTTGGGGCATGAGGACCAAGTGATGAAATTTAATGCTTTTACGGCAGATAGCAAAATTCTACCAATGTATGGATCCATAATGTTGATATGAGGCATAAAGTTGTTTAAAAACTGCTTGAAGTTTGTGCACAAAAACCTTTAAGCTCGAAGTTTACGAATTATTGACTCTGCAGCAAAAAGAAATCTTGCTTTTGCGTGCATTGGAACCGCCTTCCTTCCGACATTGTTTCTGTTTATTATACCGCCCTATATAAATCTACTCGAGCTAATACTGTATAATTAGGGATTACCATGGCTTACCGTGCTTTGTAACAATATTCTGCACTACGCGTGTTGTCTACCCACTCCCTTATCAAATGCTTCGACCCTCAGGGTCAATAAGTGAATAAATAAATAAATATATAGACTGCTTCTTTAGTACGCGTAACCAAAAAGGACAAGATTGCTTTTGGACAAGATCGTAAATTTTTCAAGTATTTGCATTGATCTTGCAATAGTAAAGTGGCAAATCAGCGGTGCTTTACAGAGTGGTGCACAAAATATCAACTCTGCCGCGTTTACGTGTTTCAATAGCTACAGCTTGCAGAGTTGCGTTATCGCTTTTTACCGTTATCGCTTACAGAGTTGCGTTGTAACTATGCGCGCATTCCTGCCGTCGCCGTCGCCGTCGTCACCGTAAGGTCCCGTATGAAGTCCAGCGGCGATAAAATCATAGCCGCGCGTCGTATGCTGTATGTACGAGTGAAAGTGCCCAGGGGACGCGCGCTTTCACGGAAAGCGTACGCACGGCGGAGAGCAATTAAATGCGAAGTATTCCGTCACGCGAAATGCTGTGGGGGGATGGGAGGGAGGGAGGGGGGCGACCTCGTGTGGCGGCACCAACTGCGTATCTTGCAACCGGGCGCAAGGGTAACTGGCGACTAAAATCTCGCACGCGAAAGAAGGTAGCGGGAAGGCAGCGTGGGAGGGAGGTGGCGTGGCTTCTACTCTGCCAGCAACTGCGTGCTTGTACTTGAAAGCCATCTCCTTGAAAGACTTCTCCACACGCCTCTTCCCTTTGAATTCGCTGTGCTTAAGCCGCTCGGTTTCCGTTGAAGCGATAGACCGCACGAACCTTCGGTCGTTGATGCTCCCGCGCTTGCCGACGCCAGCGTTTTGACAGTGGTTGTCTGCGGTCATCGAAAGTGATCTATTCATGTTTGCTTGTGCGCGCTGACACCATGCTTTTAATCTATTAGTAAGCGACTGTGTCCAAGTTAATGCAGCAGATAAAACTACTATCCTTACTCCGAATAGCTCTCTACTAGTAAATATTCTATCGCAAGTGATGCTTCACCTTTCGGGGGAAAGTGCCACTTTTATTTCTGAGTCGCAGTTGTAAGCAATTTTCTGCAAGTTACCAAGAATTTTTCAAATCAACAATCAGCTATATGCCAATTGGGAGATTCTAACGTTGTCATTTATCTGCAGAAAGCAATAAAATCGGTGCATTAGATACAAAGCAAAATAATTTCTCCGTTCTCATTTATTGAGTTGGAATCTTCCGAGGTGAAAACATCCTTCTACGAAACGGGGTATTTCAGCAGAGCCAGAGGGCGGAATCCTCTAGGCTAATAAATCAGAGTAGAATGAAGCAGCTGCATATCATCGTGAAGTTGGCGAGACAGATGACTGAAGCAGTGGCAAAGCGTCGGCGAGAAGACTTACATCAAGGTTAACGTTAAAAGGCATTAGGTGTGGCAAAACCACAACATGCGCGGAAGCTGCCTATACTCCCCCTAACAATTTATTCATGCATGCAGAGCTTGAGAGGCTTGTTAACAGCAGATGGACGCAGCGACTAAGAATGTGAGATACAAATCTAAAAGGAGATCAGGAATTGGCTTAGCATTCATTTAAGTATTGAACATCGCGATACAATGGGAATATAAGCACAACTGTGCAATGTGCACGCTGACCGACGTATTTTTTAAATCAGGGAAAATCACTATACCTATAAAAAATCAATTAAAGTGCATTTTATCGACCGATACAAAATATATTAAATTTATTATGATGCGCGATGGTGCGAAAGCTCGGCCATATTAATCGTGTTACTACGCAAGTCTAGAAGAATAATGCTCCTCATGGCTGTTGATTGGAATTGCTACAGCTATTCCTCCTTCATTGAACTCTGTACAAACAATTTAAAGGCTATTATTTTTTCTCCACGAGACAAACAAGCCAAAAGGTTGATATTCCAAAGTAAATTGTTTCGAACTTTTGTACTAAGTTACCCGCCGCGGTGGCTTAGCGGCTACGGTGTTGCGTTGCTAGGCACGAGGTCGCGGGATCAAATCCCGGCCAAGGCGTCCCAATTTCGACGCAGCAAAATGCAAGAACGCCCGTGTCCCGTGCATTTTCGGAACGTGAAGGATCCCCTGGTGGTCAAAATTAATGCGAAGCGCCCACTAATCGAATCGTTGTTCTTGCACGAAAAGCTCGAGAATTCAATTCAATTCTACTGAGATTCGGCATGGTATAAAGTCCCCTCCCCTCCCCTCCCTCTTTCTACACAGAAGAGCGAAATCGAATACCTGCATATCATCAGGAAGCATCTGGTGCCCCTCGATACGACCATCCGGTGGCGGAGTCCTTGTACGGGGCATGGTGCTTGCATGGGGTAGCACTGGGTACCAGTAGCCTTGACGCCCACCACAACCAGCAGGTCGCACTCGGCTTTCGGGAAAAGACTACTCCGATGTCCTACGCAGCTGCTGGAGGCGCGTTCGTCGGCCTTGTTTCGCGGCTTGATCACATGGTCACGATTCGCTGGGAGAACGTCGTCGATGGCCAAGTTGCTGGACACGTATGATACCCAGTCTTTCGACCCCTCGGGAAGGCGTCGAGGGTGTAACATCGAGGACAGCGTCTTCGTGGCTGGGGACTCTTCCGAGAAAGTGGATGTGCAACAGTGAAGGAGAAGGTTGACTGGGATGCCTATGGCGACATCGATACCCATGGCTGGTACTTGGCCGATGCCGTTCCTTACCGCGAGGCTGCTTACTTTTTCGCGATTTCGAACGTGAACGCGCGAGCTAGATTTATCTACGCCACGTGAGCCTGGTGGACCTGCGCGCGAGCGCGTGGCTTCCGTGTCGTTCTTCTTTTTACTTCTACTCCGTTTTGAGCTTTATAAGCGATCTGCGCTCCGATCTTACGCTAAACATTTTCACGCTACGAAGGAAGCTGGTGAATAAAGCCTCGCATGCAGAGACAGAGCGAGATGACCAACTTTTTCATTTATCATCCGGTGTCTTACGGCTAAAGTACGGGCCAGATATGGGATGACAGAGGTTCCTGGGACATTACACAGAGATCGGGGTACTGCAGAGGGTCATACAAGCAAATCGTTGGATCGCATACTGAAGGATGGTTTAATTCCCTCCTCTCAATTCCTTTCCCCAAATAGACCAATAGCTATCGCTATCTCAGTGAACATACGTTGTAAGCAATTTCACTGAGATAGATTCACTGAGATAGATTTAAAAAATGTGCGAATGTTACGTAACTGGACAGAACCAAGGTAAGGTTGTTTGCCGTCACTTGATACTCAGATTAGTTTTTACATTCCGCCTAATTATATAATTAGTCCTATTTAATTATTGAACTTCTAAATTATTATAATTAGATGAAAAGTGTACATGAGACCCTTGTAGAGCAGCATGGAAAACTCCCGATACAGCTTTCTGTTGCTTAATAAGTGCTATGTAAAAGTGTTTTCCCGAACGTGAAATAACCCCACAAGTACAGGCAAAATTGCCGCGCGACTGGCCGCTCGAGCCCTTTTGCTTGTATTCGCGGACATCTTTCACGTCCTGATCTTCAAAAGACATTTTTTGATTCGTTCGGAGCTGCACAGGAGTTGTTCAAACACGTGTTTTCTGTTACTTACGTGCAGCAGCAAACAACATTTCTTGGTAAATTCTTTATAACCTTTATCCGTAGAAAAGACAATCAATCTTTAAGCGTAAAAAATACCTTATCTTTGTTTATTGACTAAACACTCGATATCTAACGGGGGAAGCGAAGTGTGGAAACATGTTGGTATTGGAGGGAGCAAGCCAGCGCCTTGTGTGCAAAAAAGAGGTGCACACACAAAACAAAAACGGCAAAAAAGGTGCCTGAAATAACACCCCAGCCACAAGTTAACAAAAAATTACTCCATCTCCCGCTAAAGGGAACCATGTGTGGATGCGAAGCAGCGGGGAGAAGGTTAGCTTGAGCGGGAGATGGTTTCGCGGCAGCTGCCCGAGCGCTCATCGCGGCGCTGCACAGGAGAAAGAATGAGGCGCGCGCGTTCCGCCATGTTCATACCGCGGAACTACCGTGGCGCCCCAAGCGGAGTATGCAGCTTGAGCGGGAGATGGTTTCGCGGCAGCGGCCCGAGCGCTCATCGCGGCGCTGCACAGGAGAGAGAATGAGGCGCGCGCGCTCCGTCATTTTCATACCGCGCAACTACCGTGTCGCCGCAGCGGAGTATAAAGCTGTCACACCACCGGTCGAGCGCGCCGCTCCGGATTCCTAGAGGAGAGAAAGGGGGTAGCGTAGGTGAGGAGAGAGAGGGAGAGAGGACGCGCATGAGCTGTGGGGGTGTGGCACGCGGGCGCCGCTCCGTAAAGTATTCCTAGAGGAGAGAAAGGGGGGAGCGTAGGAGAGGAGAGAGAGGGGGAGGGGACGCGCATGCGCTGTGGGGGTGTGGGACGCGGGACCACAGACAGAGCCGCCGGCAAGAAATACTTCGCATTTAAAAATACTAGGTTGAAGTCTGCGAATTTGTGCTGACATTATCAACGATTTTGATCTCAGGACGCTCAGAACGCTCGGCTAACGCCTTGATCCACGACAGTGGATGTGGCCAGGGTAACCAGTCGAAATTCCCCGCGAACGTGATAATTTATTTAAATTAAATTTTCGAGTCCGGGGCGCCAAAATTGACACCGTATGAAGCGTCTCGCTTTAGCCGCGTACTCCGGATAAGTTTTCCCCGCCTGAGGTTCTTAAACGCGCGCCCAATGCATCGTGCACCAGCAAGTTTGCATTCCACCCCCGTCGAAATTTGGTCCACAGGGCCGGCGGGATCGCGGCACGTCAGCAGAGCAACGACACAGCGCTGAAGCGTTATAAAAATTTCCGATTTTGGAAGGACTTTCCTGCCATTTCATGAGATGCCGCTGCACTTGAAGTCCATAAATACCGGGGAATATTTTAATCGAAGCAGTAGGTTCATCGCAAATTGTTTTTGTCTTTCCGCACAAAAATATGTCTTCCAGTTTTGAACGTTTCCATAATGTCCCACACTTCTAACTTGGAACGTAATTTGGAACATGTTTTCGACAGCGAAAGTTGTACTGTTTATATTGGATCTGGGGGTGGTCTTGTGCAGCCTATTTCCTTGGCACATTTTCGAAATTTGAACTTTGTGATTAGGTATTCAAGAAAAACGACGCTTCATTATCTGTTTTTTTTTTCGTTTTCTTGTATTAATATTTATTACCACAACGGTGACAAGAGGTCACGTTTAACTTACGTTGAGACTTATCGAGAGTTTCAGTCCGCACTGATTGAAGCTGCCTAGAAGAAAGTGGGATTCCTGGCTCGGTAATTCTGTTTCGAAGAGCAAAACACTCAGCGCGTATTTTATTAAGGCGAAAGCCTCAAGTCAACCAATAAAGAGCGTAATGGTCAGTCAACACGTCGTAAGTGGGGCTGTATAAGTATGGACGAAACTTGCTTATTGCCCCCACAATCGCGAGACACTCTTTTTCAGTTACCTAGTAGTTGAATTCCGCCTTGGTGAGGGCACGGCTAGCATAAGCTACAACATACTCGCAAAAGTCTGGTTTGCGTTGCACGAGTACTGCACCAAGACCGACGCCGCTGGCGTCCGTGTGTACTTCGGTTGGCGCAGTCGGGTCGTAATTGCGCAGAATGGGTGGTGAGGTAAGCAGGTGCCGTAATGTAGTGAAGGCGTCGTGGCAGGCTTGAGGCCATTTTTATAGGTCACCAGGGCGAGCAAGTAGCTTTGTAAGCGGTGCCATGATGGAGGCAAAGTTCAGAACAAAGCGGCGAAAATACGAGCATATGCCCACAAAACTGCGCGGTTCTTGTTCGGTAGTCGGCTTAGGAAACTCCGCAACGGCGCGAAGTTTGTCAGGATCAGGAAGAATGCCGTGTTTTGAGACTACATGACCCAGTATGGTAAGCTGGCGAGCCCCGAAGTGACACTTCTTCAGGTTGCGTTGAAGGCTTGCTTTGGTAAGGCACTGGATAATCGCGCGCAGATGGGCGAGATGTGTAGCGGAATCGGGGGCGAACAGGACGACGTCATTTAGATAGCGCAGACATATCTGCCATTTTAGACTGCGTGAAATGCTGTCCATCATTCGCTCGAATGTTGCAGGCGCATTGCAAAGTCCAAATGGCATGACTGTGAATTTGTACAGGCCATCATATTAGATGAACAGCTATGGGCAGTCGAACGGGCCCGCGAAGCGGCCGATAGGCTAGGCCTTTCGGTCCCAACGTGAGAGCGGCCCGCTGCGGGCTAGAAAACTAGCGCGACCCAATGGACCATATTAAAGTTTTTCCATCCATCCATCCATCTGGTGCGACGAACGCGGTCTTTGGACGGTAACACTCGGTCATCGGGACTTGCCAATAACCCGAACGCAAGTCGTGCGAAGAGAAGAATTTGGCGCCTTGTAGACAATCGAGGGTGTCGTCTATGCGAGGAAGAGGGTAAACATCTTTTCTAGTAATTTTGCTGAGACGCCGGTAGTCCACACAAAACCTAATGGAGCTGTCTTTTTTCTTGACCAGTATATCAGGGGATGACCAAGGACTACAGGCACAACGACTTCATATATCCGGAACAGCACGGCGATGACGATGGCAAAAAAATGTGCCTAGAGTGTCCCTATAATTGCTCTAGCAATAAAACGCTGGTGTAGTGTACTTTGAGTTGAATTTTATCAACTCTTCCAATTGGGTGCAAATCATTCTGGAGGCCCGAACTAAGGCGTCTCCCATTGTCCTGAGTAATTCCGTGCACAGTACATAGCTAAATGTTAAAGAAATTCCAAACCGTGCTATTGCTGCCTCTGCATTTTTGTAAGGTCATTCTTTTACAACCTCAAGCTGATTTCGACTCGGCTGTACTACCCGTTCTAATGATAGAAATCATTACAATAATAGCATACTCACTATTGCTGTCTTAAACGAAAGACTTTGCCGCTTTCTATTGGTCACATGGTGGCACACCAAATGAATTGATAGAAAAGTGGCTCTCGCAGATACATGCGACGCCATCGAAGCTTGTAAGAGCTAGGGCGAGCATCTGCGCTTGAAAAACAGCACGACGCCATAAAGACCGCCCTCTTGGTGCGGAAATATTGATTACTGTTTTTTGATTCAATGTAGGAAGCAGCAGAACCGCGGTACAAACACGGGTGCTGCCGCTGCCACTGCCATCTCCAATTGTGGCCCCTAGGGCCATGCTTCTTCTTGCCTTCGTCGTGGTTGCTCCCTCAGCGAAAGCTTTCTTTAAGCAGAGTATTTGATGGAGTTTCGACGCCGGGTGCGAAAAACGATGACACTGGAGCGAGCTGCGAGGGCACGCGCATGCCGTATTCTCACGTGGCCATGCAATACTGAAATAACAAAGGTTGCTTAATTCGTTTATGCATGCTTAGGTTCATCGTCATCATAATCAGCCAATTACCGCTGTCGTGCTCTAGCGAAATCCAACTTGTGCCTTCAAATTTCCTAACTTCATTACCCCACCTAGCCTTCTGCCGTCCTCGATTGCGCTTCCTTTCTCTTGGTATCGATTCTGTAACTCTAATGGTTCCGCGGTTGTCCATCCTACGCATTACATGGCCTACCTAGCTCCGTTTCTTTTCTCTTAATCTCAATTAGAATATCGGCTATCACTGTTTGCTCGCTGATCCACACCGCTCTCTTCCTTTCTCTTAACGTTGGGCCTAACATTTTACAGCGTAAGCTGTTACGGGCTCATCCTAACAGCGACGTCGGTTGGCGATGGTGTCCGCCGCGGCTGCCGGAGGTGTCCTTCGGAGCTATCGCCGGTAATCTGAAAAAAATTACTAGTTCACGCCGGGATCAAACCCGGGCCTGCTGCGTGGGAGTCAGCTAATCTATCACTGAGCCACGCCAGTGCTTGCTAGCATGCAGCGGGAAAATGCCACATAAACGTGCCCAAGCGCACGAGGAAGCACGCGATGAGACATGCACGCCGCGTAGCTTCGATACGTGCACATTGTGCATTGCAATTGCGCTATATTTCACCAGGTGGCACAGGTCATGTAGCCGATGCAGAGGTAGTGGTACAATGTAGGAGGTTTGAGGAAGTAAAAGTTTCACGATAAATGTACAAAAATGCTAGCAGAATATATATAGTGCGCCTGATTAAATCAATCTTGCTAGGTAACTATGTCCGCCTCGTGTTGCAAAGGGGATGCCAATAACTCCATCATCATTATCATCATCATTAGCATCCTAGCGTGCCTCTTGTCATGCGATGGGAGAAGCGCGCTGCGTAGCCTCGTCGCATGCACAGTTTATATTCCAGTTGAATATTAATACACCACTTGGCACGCCATGTAACCGTTGCATTGGTAGTTGTAAAAGGTAGATAAGGAGGATTTGAGGAAGAAAACGAAAATTGAGGAGATGTATACACAAATTCAAGAATGAAAATTATGTATAGCACACCTGATGAAACAAATCAAGCTAGGTGGCTGTCATCGTCCCGTTTGAAAGGGAATGCCATTGTATCATCATCATCATTTAGAATCATATCGTGTCATTTGTTACGCAATATGACATGTGCGCTGCGTAGCGTCGATACGTGCGAACATTACATTGCAGTTGCGCTATATTTTACCAGGTGTTCCGACATGTAGCAGTTGCATACTGCATGTAGCTCGATCTGGTTAACTCAAGTATAGGCTAGGTGACCATTTGTCACCACCCCGTTTCGAATGGAATGCCATTAAACGATCATCATCAACAGCGTTGCATCGTGACACGGGTCAAGGGATGTGACATGTGCGTAATGTAGTCTGAAAGACTGTGTTTACTCTTCGGTACACATTATGGCGCCTCCTCGCAAAGTACGAACCTTTGCTGAAGAAGCGAATCGTAGAGCTACGCGCGCGGCTGCAACCAGGCAACGTCGGGCTCAGCAGACTGCAGTGCAGAGCCGGACGTGTTGCGGCGCAAGCAACAGCTCGCCGTCGACGCCAGGCGGACAGTTGAAATTGTTCTCGTAAAGACGATGCAAAGAGACTTCGCCGCGAAGACGTTGTAGTGCATGTGCAGAAAATTAAACTTCTATGGAGCCGCTTCTCCAGCTTACGCTGTGAATGTGCTGCGTGTGCTGTGCAGGCCTGTGACTTTTTTCGTTCCATCGTACTTTGTGTGGCCCTTAACTTGTTCTCGAGCTTCTTTGTTAATCTCCAAGTTTCTGCCGCATATGCTAGCACCGGTTGAATGCAATGATTGTATACTTTTCTTTTCAACGACAGTGGTAAGCTCCCAGTCAGGATTTGGCAATGCCCGCCGTATGCACCACAACCCTAATTTTACTCTTCTGTAAACTTTCTTTTCATGATCAGGGTCCGCTGTGAATAATTGACCTAGATAAACGTGCTCCTTTGCAGACTCTAGAGGCTGACTGTCGATCCTGAATTCTTGTTCCCTTGCCAGGCTATTGAACATTATCTTTGCCTTCTGCATATCGTTACGCCAAGGCTACGGCAAGGACGGAAGAAGAGGAGGACGAAGTGCACTTGTCTTTGTAGCAGCTCGGTGTCGGCGCGGCCCATTTTCATCAATTCATCTTTTAAATAAACGCACCCCATAGTAACAGTTTTGGTGGAGGAGCGGGGTAAAACAACGGCGGCCCCGAAGAACGACGACGAACCGCCCGCAGAAGCGCAATCCGTGGAGCTTCGCCGAAGTCGCCGAATTGTCGGTCTGCCACCAGAGATGGCTTCCGACGGCGACAACCCGCCACTTTCTTCCAGCTACCCATGGCATCCTTACATCGAACCACGAACCTTCGCCGGAAAAGCCGGGGAAGACGTGGACGAATGGCAAAGCCTTTACCAACGCGCAAGTCGGTTCAATGGCTGGAATGCCACCGCCCAGCTTAACAACGTTGCCTTCTTCCTCAAGGGAACCGCGTCAGTGTGGTTTGAAAACCACGAAGAAAGCATGACGACGTGGGAACGGTTCATAGATGAAATCAAGAAGTGCTTCGGAGATCCGGCAGCTAAAAAGAAGCGTGCGGAACAAACCCTAATGCAGCGAGCCCAAGTTCCCGGCGAAACATGCACGACGTACATCGAGGAAGTGCTGAAATCGTGCAAGGCCCTGGACCCTGACATGACAGAAGAGGACAAAGTTGGTCATCTTCTAAAAGGGATCGCCAAGAACGTGTTCAGTTCCTCATCGGCAAAGACAGCCTGGACTCTGTAAGCGACGTGATTCGGCACTGCCGCACGTTTGAAGCCTTGAAAGGTCGGCGTATCACACCGAAGTTCGGCCGCCTGGCCAACGTAACTAATGTCGCCAGTGTTGACGTGGTCCCAGCTCCATCCGACCTTGCATCAGTTATTCGGCAAGTCGTGCGCGAAGAGCTTGACCGACGTGAGGCGGCTTCCCTCTCGACTCCGCGGGTTCGAGAGCCCCTTTCTCACTACGACTTCGCTGAGACGTCCATCACCGCCGCCTCCGTAGACGCCTACAACTTCGCTCCTCGTTCAAGAGCGCCAAACCCCACTCTGAACGCGCATCCCAGTTATCAGTTCCACGACGGTTACTCTCCCAGAGCGCCTGCAGTTACTCAAGAGTGGGATGGCCGTGCCAGTGATCCTGCTAATGACAATTTCAGTGCGTCCCGTGAGCGTCCCATCTGCTTCCAATGCGGTATTCGCGGTCACGTCGCCAGATTTTGTCCTAATCGCCCACGCACGTCACCACCGTCGTATGAGCGACCACGCACGTTTTATCGGCGTAGCAATCTGCACGGCGACGGGAAACGCTGGCCTTCTGACTCCGATAGCAGGACAAACCACCCGGCAAATTACCGTAGCGACTCTCCAGCTTCTGTGCGGAGCTTGACGCCACCGCCTTCACGCCAGCGCAGGTCTCCATTTCCTCGACGACGTCTCACGTCACCGCCGCCGGGAAACTATGCGGCGCGACCAATGGAGGTGAGGTCGCCAGGCCCCTATGCCTCCACCAGTCACCATGGGTCATAACAAGATTCATGTTTTAGTGGACAATGTTGCTACGTTGGCCTTAGTGGAGACGGGAGCGAGTGTCTCCGTTATCAGCCTGGATTTCAAAACCTGACTAGGCCGTAAAGTAATGTTCCGCTGGGATAACGCTAATGCATTTCGTGCTGTGAGTGGAGAGTCGCTCCGACCAATTGGAGTGTCTACCGCAAACGTCTATTTCTGCGATAAGGTGTATAAAGCCGAATTTGCAGTGCTTGCTCAATCCACTCACAACGTAATTCTTGGCCTCGATTTCCTACAACAGTGCGCTGTCACTGTTGACCGCGGTACTGGCCAGCTTTTCCTCTCTTCTCTTGCCGACCAACCTGCTACATGTTCATGCACTCTCGCCGTCATTGAAGATGTAGTCTTACCGGCACGTTCCTTATCCAGAGTTGGGGTTGCTGCTTGCGTTGTCGACGCCGATACATTTGGTGCACTTGTTGAGCCTGTGCCTTCGATGGTAGTGAAAAAAAGTGTGCTCGTACCTGGATGCGTCCTCTCTGTGGCCCGCGGAGCACCTACATTGTGGGTGTCAAATTTAGCCTCCCACTCTGTTGTGCTACCCAGCGGTATACGACTTGCCTCTTTTGAAGTGGATACCAGTCTCAGCATAGGTGCTTTAACTGATGACACGTAACACGAATCCCGAGAGCACGGGGCTGGCCCCAGTGTCCCTAGAGACTCATTGCCTTTTCTCAATAGGATCAACAAGTCACTGTCTTCAGAGAAGCGTCAAGCCCTGGTCGGCGTCCTTAGCAATCATATGTCATTATTTGATTTCGCGCAGAACGCTAACAAAGTTCGTGTTCCAACAACGCGGGCTCGCCACAGGATCGACACGGGGTCCGCGCATCCCATAAGGCAGAAAGCCTTACCGTGTGTCCGCGTCAGAGCGCAACATCATCGCTGAACAGGTCGACGACATGCTAGCCAAGGGCGTCATCCTAGATTCCTCTAGCCCTTGGGCTGCGCCGGTCATCCTTGTGAAAAAGAAAGGTGGGTCCTGGAAGTTTTGTGTCGACTGCCGGCGTCCCAATTCTGTGACGAAAAAGGATGTGTATCCACTTCCCCGGATCGATGACGTTATCGACTGCCTTCATTCCGCATCCTACTTTTCATCTGTGGATCTCCGATCGGGCTATTGGCAGATACGGATGCATTCAGCTGACAAAGAGAAAACCGCTTTTGTGACCCCAGACGGCTTGTTTGAATTCAACTCCATGCCTTTTGGTTTGTGCAACGCGCCTGCAACATTCGAAAGGTTTATGGACACAGTACTGCACGGCCTGAAATGGGAGATTTGTTTGTGTTATTATGACGACGTCGTCATTTTTGGCCGCACTTTTGCAGAGCACAACCATCGACTGGACGTTGTTCTGACGTGCCTTGAACAAGCTGCCCTTACCCTCAACTCAAAGAAATGTCACTGTGGCCAACGGGAGGAACTAGTACTTGGACATCTAGTGGACAAGCAGGGGGTGCAACCAGACCCACAGAAGGTCGCTGCAGTTAGCGGCTTTAAACAACCGCAGTCACAACACGTGCTGAGGAGCTACTTTGGTCTTTGCTCGTACTTCCGAAGGTTTGTGCCCAACTTTGCCGATACTGCCTACCCTCTGACTTCATTGCTGCGCAAGGATAACCCTTTCACCTGGACAGCAAATTGCGATTCCTCGTTTCGTCAACTGGAGTTCCTGCTCTCTTCCGGACCCATACTTCGTCATTTTGACCCCTCTGCCACAACAGAATTGCACACTGACGCGAGTGGAATCGGCCTCGGCCACGTCCTCGTCCAGTGCTTTGGTGACGCCGAGCATGCCATTGCATACGCCGGCCGTTCGTTGAGTAAGGCCGAACAGAATTACACCGTCACTGAGCAAGAGCGTCTCGCGGTCGTCTTTGCAGTCCAGAAGTTCCGGCCATATCTCTACGGGCGCCGCTTCACGATCGTTACTGATCACCATTCATTATGTTGGTTGGTTGGTCTCTGCGACCCGTCTGGCCGCCTTGCTCGATGGGCGCTACGCTTACAGGAATTTGACTTTGCAGTCCGTTACAAGAGTGGCCGATATCATGCGGACGCCGATTGTCTTTCGAGGCTCCCTGTACCAACAAGTGCATGTGACGCCGACAATTTCGATGAGTTTCTGGCCGCCATCGATGACATTTTTTTCCCGACCTGGCCACCTTCCGGGAAGAGCAGCGTGACGAGCGAAGCTTGGACGCCCTCTTCGCCTCAGCTGCTCAGCCGACAGGTAATGGCTTTGCCATCCAAGATGGCCTGCTCTACGAGAATAATTATGCGGCTGATGGTGCCCGCGTCCTCTTAGTGGTCCCTAAGAATTTGAGAATCCACGTACTGCGTGCTATGCACGACGACTCGAGCTCTGGGCACCTGGGTTTCACCAGAACATACCACCGCATTCAGGGCCGATTCTACTGGACTAGTATGCGACGGGATATGGAAAAGTGTGTGGCCAGTTGTAACAAGTGCCAGCAATTCAAGCGTCCTAATACCGCTCCGGCCGGAGTCCTTCACCCTGTGGCGCCACCATAATCTCCTTTCGAAATGGTTGCAGTCGATCTTCTCGGCCCATTCCCGTGCTCAACAAACGATAACCGTTGGATTATAGTCTGCGTCGACCATCTGATGCGTTATGCTGAAACCGCAGCGATGCCAACGGCCACGGCTCTTAATGTTTCGAGCTTCCTCCTGTCCTCCGTTATGCTGCGTCATGGACCCCCACGTGTTATTGTGAGATCGCCAGTTCGCGGCCGACGTAGTCGAATAGCTGTTGCATCTATGTGCTTGCCAGTTTCGCCACGCTACCCCGTATCACCCGCAGACAAATGGTCTCGTCGAGCACACTAACAGAACTTTGACCAATATGCTTTCAATGTACGTCGATTTCAGGCACAAAAATTGCGATGCCATCTTGCCTTTTATTACATAGGCCTACAACATTGCAAAGCATGAAACTACCGGCTACAGCCCTTTCTAGCTTCTTTATGTCAGACGACCCCGCAGCTTCCTTGATGCCATTCTACCTTTTACTCTTCATGCGAACTCTTCAATGGCCCAGACTCTATGCCGCGCTGAGGAAGCACGCCGCATAGCTCTGTTCCGTACGTTGGCATCCGAGGACCACTCCAAGATCAGCTACGATTCACGAGATAAGAATGTGTCGTACCACAAAGGGCACATATAGTATGGCTTTGGACACCTCTTCGTAAGCGTGGCCTGTGCCATAAGTTTCTGGCTCGTTACACGTGGCCTTTCGTCATCACCAATCGCCTTAGTAATGTGACATATTCGATTGCTCGTGTCGTTTCTAATGGCTACCGGTCTAAGAAGACGCAGCTTGTTCACGTCGCTCGCCTGAAACGCTGTCATCCACGTGACTCTGAGTGGACGTAACAGTTACATACCCCGCGGGCTTCACCTGTGACGGGAGGAATTTTACGCTAAAGCTGCGGCAAGGACGGAAGAAGAGGAGGACGAAGTGTGCTTGTCCTTGTAGCGGCTCGGTGTCGGCGCGGCCCCTTTTCATCAATTAATCTTTTAAATAAACGCACCCCATCGTAACAATATTATACTTCAACGCCAATCTTACACTTTCTTGGTTAAGGCCTTCAATCATTTGTTGTAATACGTATCAATTATTCCTGAATAGGACAATGTAGCCTGCAAATTGAAGGTTACTGAGATTTTGGCTGTTGATCCTCACTGCTGAGCCTTCCCAGCCTAAGAGCTTGACTGCTACTTTTAAGCCTGGAGTGAATAGCATTTTAGAAATTGTGTCTCCATGCCTGACCCCTTTCTTGAATGGTAACTTTATACTTTCCTTGTGGAGAACCAAGGTAGCTGTGTAATTTGTAGATATTTGCCAAGGTATTCACGTATGCCTCCTGTACACATTGATTACGTAATGTCTCTATGACTGCTGGTGTCTCTAATGATTGAAATGTCTTTTCTTAATCTATGAAAGTAATATAGAGAGATTGATTGTACTCGGCAGATTTCTAAATTACCTGACTGGTGACATGGGTATGATCCATCGTAGAATATCCCTTCCTAATGCCAGCCTGTTCATTTGGTTGACTGAAGTGAAGTGTGCCCTGATTTTATTGGAAATTATCTTGGTGACCCTATTGCAAAACCCAGTATCCAGTGCCCAGTGCCATGCCTGATTATGGGCCCAGTGTCACGCGCTGGATGCTGGGACGCTTGCAAGGCGCGCCATACTGGAAGGCGCTGGGTACTGGTGCGAAATGCAGCTCTAGAGCGAGAAATACGTGGCGCCTGGCTACTTTATATATATTTTTCGAATACAAAAAGGAACAGAGAGCGCTGTAATGCAATAAAAAAGAAGTAAAATAAACATAAGCCCCCTGAATTGGAACCTCCGACTTACAGATCCCTAACGCAGTATCTTACCACTACGCCACGCGGATTCGTGATTACCGATTCGTAATTTGCCAGGTCAACACGCAGACACAGTTGCAGTTTTGCACAGACGTCTCACACAGACATCGTAGATGCGCTATCGCCCCGCAACTAAAACTTACGCCTCTATTAGAAAGAAAAGTTGTCCGTATTGCATAGTACGCCTGGAAGTGTTGCAACACTGATTTGTTTTGGGATTAGTATATTAACTCCAAAAAAATCCTTAAATGAATCGCCCACCCGGGACGCTGTACGGGCTGTTACTGACGATTCTGACAGCCGTTTCTTGTTCTTCGCGGAAGGGTAATGCAACATTTCCATAGCTCGACAATGCATTTCGATCGACACGTATGTGTAGTCACATATCTCCGTCAGAGAAGTGGTCGGTCAATACGACTGGCAGCCTTCGGCGACAGCACACACACACATATATATATATATATATATATAGGTATGTTTATAACACGTCATATCGGCGCTCATCGCTTGTTGTGCTGACATGGTAGACACGAATGAATGGTCTGTTTAAAAACGCCGATGGGAAAGCTGAACTACAGAGGGATTTGTCCTCGTTAGACTTGTTGATTCCTCAGCCCAAACGGGCCGATAGCGTGTAGACGGACTCAGCGGGTACGGTAGGCCTAACCTTCGGTGGAAATGAACGATCTGGGCGTGGGTACCTGATGAAAGCGAAAATGTTTGCGTCTGAGATTCAGAACCTTCTAACTATTATTTTTAGTGCACTAGGGAAAGTGGAAGCGCACGAATCGCCTCAGCTTTGTTGTCGGTGCGATAATATCGATGAGCGGCACGCTTCCTGAGGTCCGTTCGAACGCGTCTGAACGGCTGCTGGGTTTCGTGTCGACTGCAAAACAGTGCGACAAGTGGCAGTCATCGCTTGCGTACAAACTACTGGAAAACGAGGCGTTATATGCGTTTGCGTAATTTCGTTCACGAATACAGCTATCCGCACAGTCAAAAGGGACATGCACAAAGCGAAAGTGATCTTCAGTGTCGCATATGCATGGGCAGTTCACGCACATTTATTCCGAACTGCAACACCACCGACACGAAACAGACATTTATGACCCCAAATTATAGCGCTATTTAGGACAGGAGTCTGGTTTTTGGACCGGACATGCCCATAAAATTTATCAAGCAATTAATGTTCAACAGCGCGTATACCCAGGCAGTGCGGCACAAACGAAACCAGCGCAGTTCCCAGTACGAGCCAGCGAACTCCACCGACAACCAGCGCGTGTACAGCGCACATCAGTGCGCCCCAGCGTCATAGCAGTGAAACCAGCGTCTCGTCCAGTGTGATCCAGCACTTCTCCAGCGATATCACTAAGTGTCGCAGTGACTCCCAGTGACTCCCAGCGTGCGCCAGCGTCCCCAGTGCCACCCAGTGTCAAAAAAAAAAACGCGCTGGTTTCATACTGGAAGGCACTAGAAGACGCTGGTTTTTGCAATAGGGGAATATTTAATACACTACTGAAAGCAACCTAATGGGTCTATCATTATTCAATTCTTGTTCCTATGGATTAGTATTATGTTGGCATCCTTCCAGCTCTCTGCTACACTTGAAATCGTAAGACATTGCGTAAAAAGGGGCGCAAGCTTTTCAAGCATGACATCTCCTCCATCGTTTATTAAATCGACAGTTATTCCATCTTCTCCAGCAGTTTTACCCCTGGGCATGTTTTACAAGGCCCTTCTTCATCGCTAGTGGTGAAGTATACGCTGCTAAGTCCGGCGTGACGAAAGTGCAGACGTCAAAATTGCCGCGGTTTACTAGTGAGCGTCCCTATTATATTCTAGGGCAGTTGGGCAAGGTAGCATGACGTCACGCCAAGCGTCTCAACGTGCTCGCTTGCCCGCGAGGAGTGGATAGCTCGGAGGACCGCTCAGCGGCGTTCAATTGGACATTAATGCTTTCGCATTCACAACTCATAAGTACTTAGGTGACCTCGATTTTTTTTTGTTACCGCAGTGGTGGTTCAGAGGATCTGGCGTACTGCTTAATTGAGCACGTGGTCGACGATCAAATTTTCCTTCGCTAGTTCCATGGTCATGTGTATGGATTAAAGAGGCTAGGAGGTTTAAACAAATGCTCAGGCACCATACTTTGGGTGCATCTTTACTAATACGCCATGAGGAGTGCAAATCAATTCTGGAATCCCAAACTACGGTCTCTCCTATTGCCCGGTAATTGCTTTAGGAGGTAAAATCCCGAGTAATTGCGGTTTTGGTGCACGAAATTTTGACTGACAAAGTATTGCTACTGTAAGCGCCTCTTTTCTGCCTATGAAAACAAGAAAGAACAGCATAAATCCTGCTGGTATAATTCGGGCTTTCATGGCATATAGCATAATAGCACGTAATATTCAGCGGCTACTTTGATTTCCCTTAATACTTGATATTTCGGCAAAAAACATTCTTAAGCCATTGTGAATGGGCCACTGGATATGCTCCCATTATTGGCCAATCCTCTGGAATGGTTATGTGCTACGGTGACCCAAGGAACATTGAATCCCTAAATGTATTTAAATATACAGTTAAACCTGCTTATAACGAAATTCCATATAACGAATTCCTGGATATAACGAAGTTTTTCTATTCGCCGCCGTTACTCCATAGGAGCAGATGTATTTGAGACCTCTACGTAACGAAGTGGCAGCGGGAGACCCCCTAGAAATAACGAATTTTCCCCGCCGACATTCTAGAGATTTCGCCGCAAATTTTGTAATTTTTGCGCGAGCAGCAACCGGAAGCACCTTCTCCGCCGCGACGGAATGCGAAGCGGCGGCGTCGCGCTTGGCGCGCTAGAATTCACGGCAGCTGCGAGGCGAGAGCGAGCGCACGTGTGCGTGCGTGCGCGAGGCGGGCCTGCATCCCTCGACTCGGCGATCTTTCCCCCTCCCTTCACTCAAACATGATCCCGCCGCTTGCTGCAGCTGGCCTAGCCCACCAAGCCGGCGCACTCTACTTTTCCTGTTGATGTTGCCGAAGGCAAATTAAACGTTTTGTTTTTAACGCGCTGGCAGCGCCACTCTTTGGTTACTGCACAAGTATCTGCACTTCCCTTCAATAACCTGACACTAGGTGACACTGTACGACGCTACGATGCCATCACGTCGGAGGCTCTTCGTTTCCGACGCCTCGCACTTGTGCGAAACGGCACGCGTCCACGCATCCAGTTGACATTCCAAGGATGAGTGCTTCGACGAAGAAACGCAAGATATGGACCTTGCTGCAGTTCGCTTTGAAGATAAGCCCGCGCGGGCGCACACTTTTTTCATATGTCAGATCGCTTTCAAGATAAGGCGGCCGCAGCCGAAGTAAACGCCTCCCTTTCTCGCCTCCCCCGCCGTGCCTAGCGCGGAAGCGCGCTTCGCCCCCCCCCCCCTCTCCCTCTCCCTCGCGCGCGCGAGATTGGGTCGGCTGACCCCCGCAAGCTTTCACTCGCACACACAGCGTACGGCGCGCGGCGACGATGTTGCCGTGTTTTGACTTTACACGAAACCTGAAAGCGACGTTCACGGTGACGGCACAAGTGCGCTTCGCAATAAAATGGGCGCCTGCGCGGTTATTACTCCGACAGCGATAGCGAATTCTCACACCCTACCAGCAGCTTCTCCGCGTTACCGGGCACTTATCTCGAAGGCCATGCTTTTGTGCGCGGCAATCGGCAACCGCTGTACCAGCAGGAAATCCGTCATGGTGGCCATGTTGTATGTTCACTATCGCTGGCGACTGTTGTGCGGGCGTCGCAATTCGAGAATCGAATGTCTGCGCACATGAGATTTTGCCGATTTTGTGCCTGTGCTTGTAGGAGAAGAAACATAGTGCGCACTAACCGTTTGGTAGGCAATGAGCGACTACGGCTTAAGCGGTCAGCCAATACATCGCGTTCAATGGAGGCGGGGGGGGGGGATCTTCGCGACTACGTTTAAACCGCAATTACGCATTAAGCGGGTACGTACTAACGAGGCTTGACTATTCTATCCATAACTCATACATTAATCGATGCTTCGCCTTTCGGGCGAAACTGGGACATTTAAATGCGAAGCATTTCTTGCCGGTGGCTCTGTCTGTTGTCCCGCGTCCCACACCCCCACAGCGCATGCGCGCCCCCTCCCTTTCTCTCTCCTCTTCTACGCTCCACCCTTTCTCTCCTCTAGGAATCCGGAGCGGTGCGCTCGACAGGTAGTGCGACAGCTGCATACTCCGCTGGGGCGCCACGGTGTTCCGCGGTATGAAAATGACGGAGCACGCGCGCCTCATTCTCTATCGTGCGCAGCGCCGCGATGAGCGCTCGGGCCGCTGACGCGAAACCATCTCCCGCTCAAGCTGCATACTCCGCTGGGGGCGCCATGGTAGTTCCGCGGTATGAAAATGACGGAGCGCGCGCGCCTCATTCTCTCCCCTGTGCAGCGCCGCGATGAGCGCTCGGGCCGCTGCCGCGAAACCATCTCCCGCTCAAGCTAACCATCTCCCCGCTGCTTCGCATGCATACATGGTTCCCTTTAGCGGGAGATGGAGTAATTTTTTTGTTCGTCGCAACTTTAGTGTATTGGGAGGAAATCTTGAGTGATAGTACATACGGTAAGCGTTTCTTTTTTGAATTTTTGTGCCGCAACTGCATATAACGAAATCCTCTTTATAACAAAGTTTTTCGGGAGCTTGTCAATTTCGTTATATCCAGGTTGAACTGTCTATGTGTCGTATACATCTCGTTACATACTCCTCTCATCGCAGTTCTTTTCTTGACAAGCATCATACATCGCGTTCGTCCTCGTGATATCGCTGCGTTAACATCCCACGCTGTACATCCGCCTGATTAGATGTGCGCATTTGGTCACAGCTTAAGTGTGAATGGTGCAGTGCATAGACGTCAGCTTTGTACGCGTTACAGAAAAAAAATTGCGATTACAATTACTTCTTTAAAAAATGTAATTGATTGCGATTACTAATTACTGCCAGCCCACGAAAGCAACTGAGCAATTCGTAAAAAAATAATCGATTAATTAAGCGTTGCTTTTCTTCCTACTTTTTATTAAAATTCCACATATACCGTAAATAGAACGAGCTGGCCTGGCTCTTTCAGTGTGTCCTCTGCAGCTATTCACACGTTTATTCACACAATTTTATTCGGTAATCTTCCCTCGTTTTCTTGTGAACACATCTGGCAGCGACACTGAAACCTCACCCAATGTGCGCACTGGATCGAGAGAATGGCCGTGTAGCAACATACGAGCACCTTCCTCGCACAATTGGGGTTACTCAGTGCCACGGTCCCCGGCTCTGCGTTCTCTATGAAGCGCAGCGCTTCCTTTTTGATGGGGCTAGGGGCAGGCATTCTTGACAGGACTGGAGAAAAACTAAAAAAATGTATTGAGTGATCATCTACACTAACGCCCGAACTAGTTATCGCCGTCGAGCAATTTGAATTTGTCGACCAACATCTGGTGGACCTTCTCTTGGCACCCTTCACTCGTTAGCCACTTAGACTTAATCGACTTATTGTAACGGATGCCAGCAAACGTCCACGTTCCTCGAAGAGGTATCCAAATCTGTAATGTAATCTAAGATAAGGCTGCATATTAAGCGGAAAAAGTGGAGCTGGGCAGGCCATGTATTGCGTTGGATGGATAACCGGTGGACCATTAGGGTTGCAGTATGGATACCAAGAGAAGGGAAGCGCAGTCGAGGGCGGTAGAAAACTACGTGGAGTGATGAAGTTAGGAAATTCGCAGGCGCAAGTGGGAATCAGCTAGCGCAAGACAGGGGTAATTGGAGATCGCAGGGAGAGGCCTTCGTCCTGCAGTGGACATAAATAAAGGCTGATGATGATGGTGATGATGATGATCATTCAGCCCTATAAATATTTTTCATTTGTTAAATCACGAAAGTAGGCGTATATGAGTCACGTCATATCAAAAACAAATACATGAGTTTACCTGCAAAAAAACATCAAAACTTCTGTCTATATCAGAGAACTCATAGACTGCATAAAGCGAAAAAGAATTCAGCAGCAGCTCTTATGCCCTCTGAAGGTCGGCTATAGACCTTTTCATCGGGCGAGGATGAAAGAATGCGCGGCGAGCGTTTGCTGACCTTTGGTGGGCACAAATTTCGCGGAGCAGTAGGGTCCAGGAATACATAATTAACAAAGATTAGTTGATGTTCTTTAACAGCGGAGCTGTTTATGGCGAGCGCACTCTGTCTATCGTAGACAGAAAAAACTCCGCCGAGCGATTACGCCCCCTCGCGTTGCCTGATAAGCGCCGGCGCAGGCGCGCGCTGGCTTCGCCCGACACAGACACAGCTCCGCCGAGCTCCCGCCAGCTGTGTGCTACTACGCATGCGCCGTGACGTCATTCCGGTGCGTTTGAGCTCGCCGCCCATACAGTGTGCATACTTTCGCCCCACTTCCTCTACGACGTAGTCACCAGATTCGCACTACTGCGCATGCGCCGCGAGTCAGACGTGACGTCACGGCTAACTGTGCATGCGCTCCTTCGTTCCATATGAAAGCCGGTGCGCGGTGGCGGTGCGCCAGACGTAGACACCGGGAGACCAAGCTAGGTTCGCACTGCCGAGGAAGAAGCCGCTTCCTAAGAATCGCGGCGCGCTGCTAAGCGAGACTGCCAGCGGCGACGCCGATTGGACCCAGCTTCAATGGCGAGGACAGGCTTGCCGAAGACTTGCCTGCCCCGCGAAGCGGATACAACGAGGACGACGAGAGGGACGACTGTGGAGACGATTTCTACTACTAGCTTGTACATATTAAAGTGTGGCTGTGGCTTCAATACGCCTGTGTGATCACTTCTTTAGACTTGGTGTTTGGCGCTGGTCCATAGATGCGCAAAATGGGTTTAACCTTTATGAAGAGAGTACACAGTTAAATGCCAATATCCGCCCTGTCCCATCATAAAGAAAGATGATGATCTCGCAAGCGAGCTCTGTTGAAAATAATGATACCGACCCCGAACGGAGAGCGTGATGTCGCGAAAGGGAGAGAGAGAAAAAAAGAATCTACATATATTGAACATGCGTTTGAAAGCGAGAACATGTCCAACGGTGAAAAAAAATGCTTCTTGCAAACACTGAATGTCAGTATTTTTAGTGCAGGACCCGACTGATAATTTCGGCTTGTTTTATAGGATTTCGAAACGCCTGTGCGTTTCACAAAATAATATTCCGGGTGTCAGTCATATTTAGTTATAAAAGTGTCACCAAACTGACCTAGCTGTTCGTGTTGTTCAAATCGGCGCCCCGGGAACAAGTCCAGGGTTCACGCACTACGCACATCACAAGTCACTCTTCGACCTTTTCAAAGAAGGCCAAGGCTTCTTTTGTCGCTGTAACTCAGTGCGACGATCCGGGGCGCCGTCCGAGTCAGAGGCTGACGTGTGGGCACGCTTTACTTATCGCGGGACCGCCATTTCTACGTCGAGTCCATCCAGGCTTGGCAAGAATCTAACGCTATTGTTACCTACTGTTAACTCCGATGCTGAAGCTGTTTCCTGGTGATGACGTCGATAGCGGTTGGGCTGCGGGATCGATGTCTTCACCGCTGACAACTTCGGCAGCCGGGGGCTCATTCAGACGCAACGACTTTTGCAAAATAGACACAAATCGGGCGTGGCATTGGAAGCGATGTAATTTGAAGCGGGTGAAGCCGCAGCAGATTTCGTGGGTGTTTCAGCTAGTATCAAATTGTGTGTGAGGAACAGACACATGTGTTAGCAGCAATTTTAAGTATATGAACATGCCACATTCCTTGAACTGCCGCCATTCCCATGGTATTTAGCGTGACAGATCGAATTTTTTGACGTTAGTTTAACAAGATTACAAACAATATCATGGACACTTGAGCTGCGGAGCTGGTGAGGTACAATTATAATTTAAGTATTTAAACATCGTGTTTCTCTCGCACGAAAGCTGAAAAGTTGACTCTTTTTGTGTACCGCAAGGACTACAACAGCGCTCCCGTGAGCGCCACCATGTTTGATCATGTGGTGCGGCTTCTGTTGCTTCCTAATGCTTCCCTCCTCTGCCTCAGCTCCCTATATAGGCTGCCTCTATTATTGCGATAGCAATTATATGGACACTCCAAAGCAGATTGCTGCCGTCGCCGTCGCCGTGAGGTTCCGTATGACGTCAATGGAGATGAAATCGTCGCCGCGCGCCGCCGAACGCTGTATGTGCGAGTGAAAGGGCGCGAGGGACGCGCGCTTTCACGGGGAGTGAACCCACAGCGGAGAACAAACGCGCGTTCTGCGCTGTGCTTCTTTAAAGGCTGCAGAAGTAGGCGTCACTTTCCTCCTTTACAATCACCATATATGTAGAGCAAACGCGCCTTCTTCCGACGGGCGAAAGGCCGTGGGGGGGGGAGGGGGAGGGAAGGGAGGCGACGTTTAGCTGCGGCACGAAGTGCCTATTTATATCAGAGTCTCCGGCAACAGTCACCAACGCCGCACGCATTTTGTGCGAACGCGGGCAAAACGCCGACGGCGTCGAAAAGTTCTGCGTGTGGCCGGTGCTGCTGCATGTCCAAGTAATACAGCTGATACAGCTACTATCATTACTCCGTATAGCTCTCTACAAATTTTGCTATCGCAATTGATGCTTCGCCTTTCAGGTGAAACTGCGACAACTTGTTTCAGACTTGTACGTAACAAATTACATGTAATCAATTACTTGTAATTCATTGAACTTCCTGTTGTTTTGTAATCGATAGATTGCTTTCTTTAGTTGTTATAACGCTCACTTTAATTTAATCCCTTTTTTCCAGTAATTAATTGCACGTAACCAATTACTTTGACTAGACAAACTGTAACAGGCGACATAGCATTGAGTACTTCAATTTGGCGGGAACTACATTAGAACGCCTGCGGTCGATCGTGCCCATCGTGCTACGTAGCAGCCTCACAGATGCCCATGTTCAAAAAGGCCACATCCGGACTCTCAGTAGTAGTAGTAGTAGTAATAGTTAGTAGTAGTAGTAGTGTTAGTGGTAGTGCTGGTAATAGTGGTTGTAGTAGTAGTAGTAGTAGCAGTAAACTTTAGAGAAAAAATTGCCTGCCAATCCACCCTGTGAAGGTGGTTGGAAAGCGAAGCTTTTTACGCCACCCTCACGGTGACTGCGGCGCACTTGATGATTCACACACTACAACGTAACTTTAACCACGGCCTTTATTATTATTTACTTCACAACAATGTTCACTACTGCTTTATGATCGGTGTGATATACACTACTAGACTACCCCATAGTGGGGTAGTCTAGAAAATGAACCGAAGCAGTTACTAAGCTGGAAGGGTTTCGAATGACGTCAACCCTCTTTCAAGCAGCTGCATAAGCTTTGCAACAGCTGCAATCTAATCTTACGGACCGCGCCGAGCCTGTTTCCGTTGTTTGCCCGCAGCCCTTGTCATCCATCATGTTGGCTCATCACTTTGAAGCTTGTTTTTGTGGTTTTTCTTGCGAAAACGAGTGCTTAGTTGTACGCTGAATGCCTGAATTCAAGTAAGCTAACTGCTATACCTGCAATTGTTAGCGGTTCGTCGGGATCGTTTTTTGATTACAACGACGAACACGACAGAACCCTTGGCTGGTAGAGGTACAAAGCTTCGCTTTAAAAATAATTGTGCGGGCTAACAGTATTTGTTTGTTCCTCGTAATGCTTCACCAGATGTTGGCCGACGAATTGAACCGGTGCTGCAAAGGCTCAACAGCGATGGCCATTTTGGACATTCACGCCTGGAAATCCCCTACGGACAATTTTTTTCACCTAGTCATTGACCCTACAGGGCGTGCCTTCTTCGAGCCCCAGTGACAATGAATCGCTGCACTTTACAGAGGGCCCAGATGCAAGCATGTAAGCTTTATGTAACTACAATATTGTCATATGTAAGAAGCCGCCTGCGGCGCGAAAAAGAAGAAGAGCACGCGAAGCACGGTGTTCGGAACGGCACGAGCTCTCGAGGCGCGTGAGCCGAGAGGCGTGATCGGGGGATGAACGGCGCTGTCGGTCGATTATCGACCTGGCTCCGGGCCAGGAAGGTCGCATCGCCAGCTCCGCTCTGGCGACGGGAGACTTGGGGGTCTGGTTGAGTCCGTGACGTTGGCCGTCCAAGGTGTGGCCGTCGACCTCGGCAAGTTCGAGCGAGGCTCCCGGAATGGCTGCAGCCTCTCACGGCAGGACTGGGCACCCCAGAGAGGATCCCCCTTCTGCAGCAGACCGGCACGTTGGATTCTCCACGGGACGCCACGTCGGCACTCACGAAGAGGTAGCGACGCATCCAGACGCTAGGCCTATCCAGGTGGGCCTAAGCAACGCCGAACGCCATCGCTGACGAGCTGACGAGCTCATCACCGACGAGCCGACGAGCTCACCGCCGACAAAAGAGACAACGCGAGGCGTTGGCACCTACGGCACTCTCAACCCTTCCGACGAGCCCGACACGTGTGCGACAAGAACTTCAAGACGACGATCCGTAAGAGACGATCACGTTTTGTTTACGACGCAGTTAGGCCGGGGCCAAGGTGGTCAGACTTTGACGAGTCAGCGCTCAAACTGACGTAGAAACTCTAAGACGGAGTTAGGCTTCGAGACAGAGATAGATTATTTTCGTGTAGTTTTGGTATTTAGTCAGAGTTTTGTATTTTGTATTGAGCAAGTATTTTTTGTTGAGTTATGTCTAGTTTCGCATGCCTTTAGTTTTGACTTTCGGTTTTAGTGTTGTGTGCCGCGTGAGTTCACCATCCCTGTACATATTAAATCCTCGTTTGCTGTGTCGCCATCCCGTCTTCCTTCTCCATCTCTTCTAACACCTGCACGCCCCCGAGATCGGTGACAAAAACATCACAATTCCTGGCAGGCTCGCCAATTGTGATGTTTTTTGTCACTGATCTCGGGGGCGTGCAGGTGTTAGAAGAGATGGAGAAGGAAGACGGGATGGCGACACAGCAAACGAGGATTTAATATGTACAGGGATGGTGAACTCACGCGGCACACAACACTAAAACCGAAAGTCAAAACTAAAGGCATGCGAAACTAGACATAACTCAACAAAAAATACTTGCTCAATACAAAATACAAAACTCTGACTAAATACCAAAACTACACGAAAATAATCTATCTCTGTCTCGAAGCCTAACTCCGTCTTAGAGTTTCTACGTCAGTTTGAGCGCTGACTCGTCAAAGTCTGACCACCTTGGCCCCGGCCTAACTGCGTCGTAAACAAAACGTGATCGTCTCTTACGGATCGTCGTCTTGAAGTTCTTGTCGCACACGTGTTGGGCTCGTCGGAAGCGTTGAGAGTGCCGTAGGTGCCGACGCCTCGCGTTGTCTCTTTTGTCGGCGGTGAGCTCGTCGGCTCGTCGGTGATGAGCTCGTCAGCTCGTCAGCGATGGCGTTCGGCGTTGCTTAGGCCCACCTGGATAGGCCTAGCGTCTGGATGCGTCGCTACCTCTTCGTGAGTGCCGACGTGGCGTCCAGTGGAGACTCGAACGTGCCGGTCTGCCGTAGAAGGGGGATCCTCTCTGGGGTGCCCAGTCCTGCCGTGAGAGGCTGCAGCCAGTCCAGGAGCCTCGCTCGAACTTGCCGAGGTCTACGGCCACACCTTGGACAGCCAACGTCACGGACTCAACCAGACCCCCAAGTCTCCCGTCGCCAGAGCGGAGCTGGCGATGCGACCTTCCTGGCCCGGAGCCAGGTCGATAATCGACCGACAGCGCCGTTCATCCCCCGATCACGCCTCGGCTCACGCGCCTCGAGAGCTCGTGCCGTTCCGAACACCGTGCTTCACGTGCTCTTCTTCTTTTTCGCGCCGCAGGCGGCCTCTTACATTTGACAAATATTGCACGCTAGGTGTTCGTACGTTATAACACCGCCTTTCTCACCAGTGGTCACATCCACAAGAAAACGATCGAGGAAAGATGACCGACGACAATTTCATAGTGTAAAGAGGTTTATTGGGCGAGTCCAACAAACAGGCGGTAGCTCGGAACAGTACGCAGGGAGAACAAGATGATGGTGTTCGAACGCTGATCTCGTGCCTTTTCCAGGTGATGATGATCGCTCGGCCCGGGATGTCACTTTCTTCATTTCTTCATTATAATAGAAACAACTGTAAGTGAAGATAAACAACGTGTGAAGGGTTCCAGAAGACGCACTGAACGAGCCGGGCCACCTCTTTCCGTTTACTGTGTTTGGGCAACATTAAAAAAGTAGGCGAGGAAAAAACGTAAAAATAATGAATTACATTTACAGCGAAGCTGTATATAGCTAGGTTCTGACGGATGGCGTCCGCGGACAAAACGACGCGTAGAACAACAAAGTGGGCCGATCCTGGTGATAGTGCAGAAAGGGTCCAAGCTCAATGGCACATACCCCTGTGGCCTCGGGGACCTGTAACGCGCCCTTGAACTACCCTTGTTGAGTCGAGTTGAGTTCATTTATTTACCTCATACATGGAGTTTCACATAAGTGGTTGGGACGAGGGGAAAAAAGCTGCATTAAAAACAGCTTGACTAGCCTGACATCTCCGGTTCACTATGACAGCATGCCAGTAAAAGCAAAATACATTTCAACGTCAGTGTCAAATGAGAATACTCGTACACATGATATACACAGAAAACATATTTTACAAAAAGTGAAATTTCACTATGAACATAATTAACACAGCATACCTAAAACAGATATGTTAGGCAGTGTGCGAACATTTTCATAAGAAATTTTGAAATTATTTAATTTCTTCGGCAAGCAGTAACTTAATGTTTGAAAGCCATAGTATGTGCGCGGCCGTGTCACATACGATTGTTGCCAGTGTCGGTTTAGGCGCGAAGAAGGATTTAGTTGCAAGTTAGCTACACTGTGTAGCATATAACTGCGATTTTTGGCAGTATCAGATCTAAAGGAAAGTAATAAAGTGTACTCATATAACACGTTTAATTTAATTACATTATATTTAACGAATAGTTCTAAAGTGTGAGCATTAAATGGCAGGTTTGCAACAGAACGTAGGGCCTTTTTTCTAGGATAAGAAGCTTATTTATGAATTTCTTTGTTCCGTTACCCCAAATTAAGTTACAATAACGCAGATGTGATGCGAAAAGTGCATTTAATATTGAAAACTTTTGAGTAACTGACAATACACGGTCTCAGTGCGCTTAAGACCTTGCAAGTTTGTTTTGTAAAAGTTTCGTATGGTGAGGCCATTTCATATATTCATGAAAAATAGCACCTAACGATTTTGCTGTAGAAGAAAATTCAATTTTATTATTATTCAACATGAGATTATAAGAATGAGTAGGGAAGTGGAGATTTAGAACGAAAAATAACCGCTTTAGTTTTTGAGCAGGTAATTTTGAAGAAATTCTCATTGTCCAGGTGCATATTTTTTTAGATTGTCAAGTTAGCTAGATTTACGAGATGATGTATATTTGTTTCGGAAAAGAAAAAAACTTGTATAATTAGCATAGATTATGTATTGGGCTGAAGCGTCAACATTTACAATATCATTAATAAATATAATATGCAAAAGCGGCTCCAATATGCTGCTTTGGGGAACTCCATATTTAACAGGTTGCATGGAAGACAAGAGTTCTCCTTATCGGTACACAATGATGTCTGTTTGCTAAGTAGTATTGAATTAGATTGAGGGCAACACCACGAACTCCATAATACTGCAGCTTTCCTATTAATGTTTCATGCATAACTTTATCAAAGGCTGGGACATATCTAAAAATATGCTGAGTGTGAATTTTGTTGCTTCAATATTTTTAAGAATCAATTCATTTTGAAACAGTAGAGCACTTTCTGGTGAAAAAGCTGATCTAAATCCATATTGCGATTTTGTTATGATGGAGTGTTTGTCAAAACATTTTCACAGTCTAAGATGAATAATTTTTTCAAGTCATTTGGAGAATAGAGGAAGGATTGAAATGGGCCTATAATTACCGAGACCATTTTTATCTCAACTTTTGTTTGTTACCGTCACCTTAGCATTCTTAATATTCTGTTGAAAAATGCCAGTTCTTAAGGAAATGTTGTAAATATGCGCCACACGGACCAAGAAGATCAATAATATTGCCGCGCCGGTATTCGTGCACAAGTGCGCCCAAGCTGGCGCCGATAAAGATGATGACCGGGCTCCGCCACCAATTTGTCCCTTATACGCCCGGGGAAAGAGTCTGGATTTGGTCTGCCGTCTGACGCCGAGGGCTCTCGGAGAAACTTCTGCGCCGGTACGTCGGACCATACAAGGTTCTACGCCGTATTAGCGACGTGACCTACGAGGTTGTTATTGACGGTTCATGCTGCTCGAAACGCCGTCAACAGGTGTCTGAGGTAGTGCACGTAGTGCGCACGAAGCCATATCATTCCGAGTGAAGTGGACACCGAGAAGCTATCCACTACGAGTCTATCCGCCACGATTTGATCAGCCTCGGGACGATGCTCGCTCTGGAGGGAGGGTAATGCCGCGTCGGTATTCGTGCACAAGTGCGCCCTGGCGCCGACAAAGATGACGACCGGGCTGCTCGAGATTCCGGAAGGCATCAAGAGAAGAAGACATTCTTCGTGTTGGCGCCTCTCTGGTATCTTCTCCAGAGTACGGCGCACTGCTTCTATAATAAAGCCCCTGAGCTTTGCGTATCGCGATAGTACATTTAATCGGCTCCACTTTTAGACCATTTATACTGTAGTGAACGCTATCTGAGCGCCGCTATAAATGGCCCGCGTTTAAATGGCTAGTTTATAGCGCCACTCTTGAACACCACGTCAAGCACTTGAAAGGAAAGTCTGTTGGCGCACGCGCGTCCCCGTGCCTCGCGAGAGAATAAAAAAAGTTCAGTATTTGTTTGGAACTCATCGCTCACGGTCTCATTGCTCTTCGCCCGCGATGGCAACCAACAGTGGTGACCCGGACGTGATCACGCACAGCGACATCGACGCGCCTACCGTGTCTGCAGTCGAATTGAAGCTGCGCCCCTTTTGGCCCGCCAACCCCGAGCTATGGTTCATTCAAGTCGAGGCACTATTCCCCGCCCGGCGCATCACAGCTGACCTCACGCGCTACTATCACATCGTGAGTAGCTTGCCGCCAGCTATAGCCAGCGAGGTCCGCGATTTGCTTCTCGCCCCACCTGCGGAAAACATCTACCAAACTTTGAAGGAGACATTCATTCCACGCCTCACACCATCCGAAACCGAAAGGTTACGGCAGCTCCTGAACGACACGGACCTTGGCGACCGCACGCCATCTCAACTACTGCGCCACATGCAGCGTCTTGTGGGAAGCGTTACGGGTCTCGACAGCACGCTGCTGCGCGAGATATTTCTTCAACGTCTCCCCAGCAGCGTGCGCGTGGCGCTTGCTACGGTGGGTGAAAAGGATCTCGGCAAGATGGCCGCCATCGCTGACACCATCATGGCAGCGGCAAACCCCTCCGCTTCCGTCGCTAACGTGCAAGTGGAGAGTGCTTTTGCCCCCTCTCCCAACGAATTCCTCGAGTTTCGCAAAGAGATCACGTGCCTCACCGAAACAGTGGCAGCTTTGCAGGCACGCACCTCGCACCCTTTGGAGCAGCGCAGTGCACAACCACAGCAGCCACAGCTCGGCTGTTGCTGGTACCACAGGAAACATGGCGATGCTGCGCGCGAATGTGTTGCGCCCTGTGGCTATCCGGGTAATGCCAGAGGCCAGCATTTAGGCCGACCAATGCTGAAATATCGACGGAAAGTCGCCCCTCAGTGTTGCTCATCACCGAACGCAGTGGTGGCGTCCGTTTCCTTGTGGACACAGGCGCAGAGGTGAGTGTTATCCCTGCGTCTCCAGCTGACCGTAAGCGCCCGAGCTTATCTCCATTACAAACAGTCAACAACACAACGATCGCTACTTACGGACATCGCTCGCTATCTCTCAACCTAGACCTACAAAGAACATTTCGTTGGGTTTTTATACTTGCTGATGTGAAATTTGCAATCCTCGGCGCCGATTTCCTCCGTCACTTTGGTCTTGTGGTAGACGTGCGCAACCGACGCCTATATGATCCTGTGTCGCAAGCAACAGTGCAAGGCAAGCCCCCAAGACACCCTCCGTTAAGCCCTACCTTGGTCGGACCAGCCCGAACATCTCGCTTTGTGGCAATACTGAACGAGTTTCCCGAACTTATGCGCCAAGCGAAGGCGGACACGGCGGCTCAGCATGACGTGCTCCATCATATAACTACGACTGGTCCTCCCGTCCATGCCAGACCACGTCGCATGTCCCCTGAGAAGCTCCGTTTGGCACGCCAAGCGTTCGATCATATGATCGAATTGGTATCATTCGGCCCTAGTCAAGCCCTTGGGCGTCTCCGCTTCACATGGTATCAAAACCGGCATCACATGACTGGCGACCATGTGGCGATTACCGGGCACTCAATCGAGCAACTGTACCAGACCGCTACCCTGTGCCACACATTCATGATATTACAACGAACTTGCACGGTGCTATAATATTTTCCAAGCTGGACCTCGTGAAGGCGTACCATCAGATACCAGTGGCACCAGAGGACGTCCCGAAGACCGCGATAGCAACACCTTTCGGCCTATTTGAATTTCTTCGAATGCAATTCGGACTTCGCAACTCTGGACAGACATTTCAGCGGTTTATGGACGGTGTCTTACGCGGTCTAGATTTCTGGCACGTTTACCTGGACCATCTTCTTATCTCTAGCGCCACTCCATCTGAACACGAGGAACACCTGCGAACCGTTTTTCGACGTCTCTCTGCACATGGCATCGTCGTCAATGCAGCAAAATGCCAGCTCGGTGTGCCCTAGCTGACATTCTTGGGCCATACGATATCGTGTGCCGGAATTTGCCCCCACCCGGAAAAGGTAAAAGCTGTGCGAGAAATCCAGAAACCTAACACTAAGCGGCAGTTCCGCGAGTTCCTTGGACAGGTGAACTTCTATCGCCGTTTTGTACCTCAGTGCGCGGCTATCTTGCACCCTCTGCACAGGCTACTAACAACTGCGGAGAGCACAGCGGGGACCCTCACTTGGACTGACGAAGCATGCAACGCTTTTCATCGAGTCAAGAAGGCTATGGCAAACGCTGCTTTGCTCGTGTATCCGCAACCAGGCATACCGCAGTGCATAATGGCCGATGCCTCACACACAGCCATCAGCGCAGTATTACAGCAGCTGAGCAACGGAATCTGGTGCCCGACATCTTTCTTCTCGAGAAAGCTGACCCCTGCAGAAGAGCGCTACAGCACTTTCGGCCGAAAGCTGCTTGATATCTATGCCGCCATCCGACATTTTCGTCACTACCTGGAAGGCGTGGATTTCTTTGTGCTTACAGACCAGAAACCTCTGACGTACGCCCTGAGTCTCCCGACTTCGGACAGAGGAACGCACACAGCACGTGAACTACGTCAGATGTCTTACATATCCGAGTTCACTACAGACATTCGGCATGTGAGCGGCGTCAACAATGTAGTCACAGACGCCCTGTCACGATGTCCTCTCAACGTCCTTAGCCTTTCCGAGGGAACTGATTTGACTCAGCTGGTGACAGCTCAGCAAGCTGATCAAGAACTCGGTTAGTTGCTGACAACAACCGCACTGAACTTGCAATGGCTATCTGTGTCCGGCTCAAAAGACCGAGGGTGCTGCTACGTATCAACGGACAACCCTCGTCCTTTCGTTCCTTCTGGCCTTCGTCGTACCGTCTTCCAGTCGCTGCACAAGCTGGCACATCCGGGAGTTCAGGCGACACAAAAGCTAGTGACAGCAAGGTACGTCTGGCCATGTATAGATCGAGACGTCCGGCAGTGGACGCGAAAGTGCATCGCCTGCCAGCGCTCCAATGTCCAGCGCCACAACGTGACGCCATTGGCGAAGTTCCCAGCGCCAGACGCTCGATTTGAGCATGTGCACTTGGACATTGTCGGACCGCTACCACTTTGTAATGGTCAGTCGTATTTACTTACTTGCATGGACAGATTTACACGCTGGGTTGAAGCTGTGCCTATCGCAGACATCACCGCTGACACAATCGCCCATGCTTTTCTGTACCACTGGGTGGCTCGCTTCGGCGCGCCGTCAACAGTTACGACTGACCGGGGCAGACAGTTCGAGTCGGCTCTTTTTGCCAGCATAACATGGCTGATCGGCACCTCTCGCATCAGAACTACTGCCTACCATCCTCAGAGCAACGATATGGTGGAGCGCTTCCACCGCCAGTTGAAAGTGGCTCTCACGGCGACAGAAGGGCACAGTTGGACCGAAGCACTACCGCTCGTCCTTCTTGGTATCCGCACTACGCTGAAAGCCGACATTGACTGCAGCGCCGCCGAGCTGGTGTATGGAACAACACTGCGATTGCCTGGCGAATTTTTTACACGCTTTGGAAATGAAAGCCCTGTAGTTACTGGCGACTACGCAAGCCAGCTGCGCGACATCATGGGCAAGCTTCGCGCCACACCCCCGCGTCAGCCAGCGCCGCGACCCGTCCACATGCACTCAGAGTTGTGGTCCTGCTCACATGTGTTTGTGCGGCATGACGCAGTGCAGCGACCTCTTCAACCACCGTATGACGGCCCTTTCAAAGTCCTCCATCGTACAGACAAGCAATTTACTGTGGACATTCGCGGTCGAAGGGAAGTAGTCTCTACTGACCGCGTGAAACCGGCTCACATGGAGAACTCTGAAGGTCCCGCGGCTGTCGCGACTCTCGTTATAGCAACGAAACAAACAACTGCGACTTCCCCCCGAACAGTGCAGCGCACACGTATTGGGACGCGAACCACTCCTTCCGTTGTACTGGACCTGTAACGTTCGGCAGCTCACTGGCGAGGGAGTGATGTAGTGAACGCCATCCGCGCACCACTATAAATGGCCCGCGTTTAAATGGCTAGTTTATAGCGCCACTCTTGAACACCACGTCAAGCACCTGAAAGGCAAGTCTGTTGGCGCACGCGCCTCCCCGTGTCTCGTGAGAGAATAAAAAAAGTTCAGTCTTTGTTTGCAACTCATCGCTCACGGTCTCATTGCTCTTCGGCCGCGCAGCAACCAACAATATCCTCGCTCTTACTCATCTTAAAGTTTTTAAATACGCCTAATACTTCATTTTCATCAGTTGGGCAAAAATATTGATTCCTTGAGAGGGCACGGGTTAGTAATCAAAGGCGCTATCTTGATGTGAGCTCTCAGTTACAGATGTAAAGTATTCATTGAATTTGTCGGCTAACTACTTGCGTTTGATAACTTCATTGTCAACTACAACTTCTTCTAAACTATTTCGTACTCTACCTGGAGATATGATGGAGTATAATTTATTCCGCATTTGTTTGATATCCGTGACACCCTCTTACATGGTATAATAGTAATTTCGTTTTGCTTGCCGTTGTAACCTTATGATCAAATTTCTACATTTTTTAAACATGCTCAAAGCATCTGGATTTCGGTTAACTAAGAATGCGTGAAATAGCCTATTCTTTTCATTCATCATTTTTACGATCTCTGTAGTCATCTAAGGCTTGCGGGCATGATTTGGTTTTTTTAAATACCTGAAGTGGGAAATGTTTATTATAAACTGAACTGATCGTTCGGATAAAATAGTCGTAAACTAAATCAGCACACGGGAAAAAAATGTCAACCCCTTTGCATTTGCTCAATTTCATCACGAAAACGCGAAAGAAGGAAGTAACGAAAGAGTGGAGAAGGAAAGGCAGAAAGGTTAACCAGTTTAGCACAACCGGTTTGCTCCCCTACACATGGAAGCGGGGTAGGGGAGAATGAAATATGGGGAGGAGAGAGACAGAGAGAGCACATAGCACAGCACACACATCGTCAGTCACAGTCCGTCACTCTTGCGTGGTACGTGACATCACTGTCACAGCCGCTTGTCCAAGCCCGTTTCTTTCAAAAACCTTAATCTATTCGTCGCCTTCAGCTGCGATGTCTTCTGTCGACGACATGTGAGAATTGTTTCAACTGACATTGGTCTATTGTCAAGGTGCGTGAGAACGGACACCAGGGAGTGTCTCTGAACATTATATTCAGGACAGTCACATAGAATGCGTTCTAGCGTCTCCTCGCAAAGACAGGCATTGCAAAGAACGTTGTCGGCCATTCCAATGAGAAATGAATAAGATTTCGTGAATGCCACCTCTAGCCATAAGCGATAAAGCAGAGTGGCCTATCTTCGGCGGAGTCCAGTTGGCATACAGAGATGCATCAAAGAGGGCAGGTGGTATTGACAATTATTCCGGTTGGTCTGGCTGCTTTGTGCGCTCCATAGAGAGAGCGTGATCTCCTTTGCACGCACTCGAAGTCTACTGGCTGCGTCGGGCCGTGGAAGTGGTATGGCCTCTTCCTGTGTGTCTTCGAGAGTTGCCCGAGCGGCATTATCGGCGTCTTCGTTCCCTATGACGCCGCAGCGACTTGATAGCCACTGAAACGTCATGTGGTGTCCTTTCTCACGTTATGTATGGAGAAGGCATCTAATATCGAATACGAGCTGTTCGTATAGCCCGCGACGCAGAGCTGATAACACAGATTGTAGGGCTGCCTTTGAGTCACTGAAGATTGAGCATTGTCGAGGTGGTTCCCAATTGACTAAACAAAGTGCAGCGCGCAGAGCAGCTAGTTCCGCAGTTGTTGATGTCGTTGAGTGGTCAGTCCTAAAGCTGATGGTGATAGCTCTTGCTGGGACAACCACAGCACCCCGGACGAACACTGGAGGTTTGTGGAACTATCAGTATAAATATGTACACTGTCCGCATACCTCTCGTGCAAAAGAAGCAGAGACAGTTGTTTCAGCAAAGGCGACGACAGCTCATATTTTTTCCTCATTCCTGATGCACTGAGATGTACTATGGGGCTAATAAGACACCAAGGGGGTATCGATGGTTTATTTTCAGCGGTGAAGACCGAGGGAAGTTTGTCGTTGTACTTGACGATAGCTTTAGAGAACGATGCTTGGCGCCTGTCTGAAAGTAAAGGTGGTGATAGGGGGCAGGGGCGAAATGTCTGATGTGCATTCTCAGGGCTTCCGCCATAATGTGAGTTTGCATTGGATGGTCCCGTGCAATCGCAATAGTGCTGCGGGATTGGTGTACAATAAAATACATACGTAGGTGATTACTGATAGCGGTACAAATAGTGCCAGAAAGTACGGAATCGAAGGGAAGCTTTTTATGAACGGGTCAATTAATGTAGCACTCGAGTCAGTAATAGGAGTAGGAGTGACAATAACATTCGATAAAAAGTGGAAGTCAAGAAGTGCCGAATGATCTTTTTGCTAATTTGTGCTTGTTAACATACCAATATTTAAGTCACCTCCCAATACGAGTCTATATTCATGATCATTCGCAAAGGAAAACATGTTATCTAAAAACTGGATAAAATTGTTAATGTTGCCATGTTGTCACACTTGGGACCCAACGAGACAAAAACAATGCGCTGGAGCGAGGAACGCTGTTGCACAAACGCTAATCTATGACGATGCGGGTCGAAACGTCAGGGATAAAAAATAGTAGTCTACCAACCAATAGCTGTGTCTCAGTCTCTCTTGACATAGCCATTTCGCTAGCGACGTCATAAGTTGCCCCTTGGACTCTTTATGGGTAAGGCCTGTGTCGCTCGCTCCGAAGAGGAAGAGCGCGCCTTCAAGGAGCGCCGGCGCGCTCAAAAGTGCAAATGGATGCGAAAGCGACGATAAACCGAACGCGCAGCGGCCCAACGTGCTGCGGTCGATGGTGCAAGGTGGTGTGAATCTAGTCGGCTAAACTCGCTTTCACTCGCACACACCGTTTTAAGCCAATCAATCAATCAATCAATCAATCAATCTATCTATATATCTATCTAGCCTCTTACGCCAACCCAATGGCCCAAGTTGTGAACTTGATTGGGCCACTAGGTATGTGCTCCTGGTCGTGATGCCGTCGTGGTCGTTCCATCGTTGTCGTTCTCCCAATCGTGAGCTTACTGTCGACATGCCGTCGTCATCACACATTCTACCCTTACCCAGTGACCCAAGTTGTTTAATAGCTTGGGCCACTAGGCATGGGGTCGTGGTCGGGATGCCGCAGCGGGCGTTGCACCGTCCTCATTCCAGCTTTGTCATCCGACTCTTGTCATGTCGTTTTCGTCACGCCATTGCCGTCATACGGTCGTCACGCGTTCCTTCTCACAACGCCATCGGGTTGCTTTCGTGGTTGTTCATTCGTCATTGCAGCTTCGTGATCTGAATCTCGTCATGTTGTCTTCGGCACGCCTTCGACCAAGACCCAGTGGCTCAGGTTGTCTAATAGCTTGGGCCACTAGGTATACGTTCGTAGTCGTGACGCCGACGTGGCGGTTGCATCGTCGTCATACTAGCTCTGTCATCAGACTTTGTCATGCCGTCGTCGTCACGCTGTTGTCGTTACACCATCCTCATAAGTTGAGAATCGACATCTTATTCTTGTCATGCCGTCGTCATTATACCGCCTTTGACGTTCCATCGATGTAATTCCTTCGTCATTCCATCGTCACTGCGTCGGCGTCATACAGTCGCCATCATGCCGCCATGCTCATGTCGGACCATGGCAAGCGAGTGCCAAAGTGGGACGACATCGGAGCATGTGGCATACAGCCGAAGCAACCAGTCTCAGTATTACCACTACAAGTGTTAAACAAATGTTACTTCAAATATACGGTCTGTCACTACATTGCTCGATTGCTATTCGCATTACCGTCGACAGTCATCTCTTGTCTTCATGAGAAGAGTTCTGGGATAATTTTTAGTAACTGCTCAATTACTTTCGTGGTATAGTAACTGGTCACAGTAATTAATTACACTTTTAAAGATGTAATTGTAATTTTAATCCGTAACATTTTTTTTGTAAAGTTTACGAGTCTGCTCTCCAGTTAACCACAGTTATCCTATCAATATCCACGTATTATCCATTCGACCACGTCTCGTCGTAACATCTAAAAGACCTCCTACTAACATATATTTTGCACATATCAAGTAGCCGATGTGTTATTGACGTTCATTCTACTTTAATTGGCAGTAGACTGTTCATGGACATTACCTACTGACGTCGTAGAGATGTACGCGCTACGACGCCGTATCGGTTGGGGGATGTAATCAATGTTTAGTCACATAATTTTTTATGCGACTAGATCATTAAAAACGCTAAATTCCTGGAGCTTTATTGCTCATGAAATGCCATTGACATTGAATGTGGTACTTAAATTTTGCAGAAGCAGAACCATAGGCTCAGCTTAGACAGTGAAGGCTCGTCGAAAATGTTCTGAGAAGTGTTGTTCCGAAGCGTGGCTACCCGTAGATTTATGGTGTTGCGCTGCTGATCACATGACGTCAGTGAGTGAGTGAGTGAGTGAGTGAGTGGGTGAAAGAAAATAACTTTATTGGAGGTCCGGATCGCTCGGCTAATGCATGATTTTTGTCACATATAACAAAACTATTTTTTTTTCGGATCACACATGAATAATTAACGCCGCTCTCCTATAGGCCTTTCTTTCAGTTTCCATAGGACAGTGTTATGTTTTCTCATTTGTTCAAATTATTGTTCGAAACTACCTTGTCTTTAGCTCGTATGTATACATCTACTCTGCCTATTTTCTGATACAACTTACTTTTTAAAGTTTCGTTAATTTGCTTTATGCTTCAATATGCTTAGCGTTCCAGGCGGGAGGACCAGGAGAATTAGTATACGTAGCCCTTTCTCCTCGTGGGTGTACGTAATAATGTGTGCACACGCTGTATCTGAATATCAAAACACATTTGATTAAGTAGGGATATCAGCAGTCATTGAGGCATTGTGTAATCAAGAAGTACAGCAGGCACACGTGAATATCTTGGCAAATATCTACAAGGATTCCACAGCTACCTTGGTTCTCTACAAGAAAAGTAGAAAGAGACCTATCAAGAAAGGAGTCAGGCAAGAAGGCACAATCTCTCCAATGCTATTGACGGCATGCTTAGAAGAATTATTGAAGCTCTTAGACTGGGAAGGCTTAGGAGTAAGGATCAAAAGCGAATATCTCCGCAACCTTTGGTATGCAGAAGACATTGTCCTATTCAGCAATCATGGGGACGAATTACAACAAATTATTTAGGACCTCAACGGAGAAAGTGTAAGAGTAGGGTTGAAGATTAATATGCAGAAGACAAAGATAATGTGCAATAGCCTTGAAGGGAAACAAGAATTCAGGATCGCCAGTCAGCCTCTAGAGTCTGTAAAGGAGTACGCTTATCTAGGTCAATTACTCACAGGGGACCCTGATCATGAGAAGGAAATTTACAGAAGAATAAAATTCAGTTGGAGTGCCTATAGCAGGATTACCAAATCCGGACTGGACGCTTAACACTGGCGTTGAAAAGAAAAGTGTACAATCATTGCATGCTACCGGTGCTAAGATATGGAGCAGAAACTTAGAGGTTAACGAAGAATCTCAAGAGCAAGTTAAGGACCGCACAAAGAGCGATGGAACGAAAAATGTTAGACCTAAGGTTAAGAGACAGGAAGAGAGCGGTGTGGATCAGAGAGCAAACAGGGATAGCCGATATTCTAGTTGACATTAAGAGGAAAAAATGGAGCTGGGCAGACCATGTAATGCGTAGGATGGATAAACGGTGGACCATTAGAGTTACAGAATGGATGCCAAGAGAAGGGAAGCGCAGTCGAGGATGGCGGAAAACTAGGGGGGGGGTGATGAAGTTAGGAAATTTGCAGGCGCAAGTTGGTATCAGCTGGCGCAAGACATGGGTAATTGGAGATAGCAGGGTGAGGCCTTCGTCCTGCAGCGGACATAAATATAGGGTCATGGTGATGATGACGCTGTATCTGACCTTCCTGTGTGGGTGTTCTGTCACACAGCGTCGGCTGCAAATATAATGCTGAGTTAGTCCTTGTTAGTCCATCTGCTGTGGCACCCTTAAGTATAGCTCGCTAGCGTGAACTAGAAAATATCCACTAGAAGTTCTATAGACATCTGCATGCCTAAAGTGAGCATCTATTAGCGGCCAAATATGTCCAGCTGCGATGTTCTTGCAAAGTTATAGCAATGTGATTTGGATGAGACTTAGAGTATCCACGGTATGTATTTATAACGCAGCTTGGACAAATCAGGGTATCTATAGGACGTGTACAATGCCTAAAATTTAATGTTCTATGAATATATATGGAACACAAATGGTTATCTCTGTTTCGATGGACGCGTATAACAGCGTTGCAGCGCGTCAAGTCGCTCTTTCGGCTGCTGTCATCTACAATAACTTGGCTAACGATGTGGCGATTTGACCAAAGCTTCGAAGGACATGCAAATTTCACCTACCCATCATTCCGATTTCATCACACCTTGTCCAAATGGTGCAAGCACACCACCGTACGGTGTGCGTACAAGAACGTAGTGCTAGAAACTGTATTCCATGGCACTGTAGTATGTACTCCCCGCTCCTGAATTAAATAAGGTTTACACTGTTATGCTCATCCCTTTAGTTTTTCCTAATTGCCCAATAAGAATGAAAACACAGCTTGTCACGTTTTTGGTTAAGCCGTTACTATCGAAGTCCGAACGCTAGGAACTTCCGCGAACCACCACTGAGGTAGGCTATACTCTATAGAGTTCTATAGCAACGTTGACTGAGGCAACGTGATGGATCTTGAGGCAAGAAATGGCTCGGCGGTCCGGAAGCGCCCCCTCGCTTCATGTAGCTAACTAGGTGAAAAGAAGCTTTGCTACGAGCAGTTCATGTAGCTGAAACCAGAGGGCGTCAATTGTCCGCATCGCGTAAGGCCCCTATATAAAATAAAGAAACTTGTTTCATCTATAGGGGCCTTAGCTTGAGCTTCGTATCTGCGTCTATTGGTGACCTGCCTGAAGCCGAAATGCGGAGCGAGCGCCGGTTGTAAGCGATATTTTCAACGTTAGTTGGCCGCGCAGCAGGATGTGTTGATTAAAATATGTCAAACTAATAAATAAAACCGAAGAATTACGTGGTGGCGTTTTCAAGAAGAATTAAATGGCTCATGAGAACGCAGAGCCTGTTTGTGTGCGAAGTGAAGAGGCCTCGACTGCACCAGGAATATCTGTCCACAATTTAGCAGCAAATGATGCAAATGAGGAGCTATACAGCAGCGCGGTTTCGAAAACAGCCATAAAAAGACTCTGATCGCGTTATAGTTGAATCGCGCTGAGATATACTATTGTTTAGGTTACCGCAAGAACGCTCTAAAAAATTCACGCTGAAACTTCTCTGGGAGTTGTCTAAGTATGCGTAAGCATTGTGGCACTTGCTTATCTCTATGCAGCCTGGTGTCATTATCAATCTTGTGAAACTTGATCCCTCCAGTAAACCCTTTTTCAAACTTTATCGATCGTTATCAACCTTATCGGACTATATCCGACCCTTATCGGTTGCTATCTACCTTATTGCACTCGATCCGAGCCTTAATTATCAACTCTTATCGGTCCTTATCGGACATGATCTGACCCTTACCAACCCTATCGGTGCTTTTTAACCTTATCAGAATTGCGCCGACCATTATAAGCCCTTATCACTCTTTAGCACATTATCCTCTCGCGTCGAACCATTACCAACCGTGATGAGATCTATATAACCCCTCATCATTCCTAATCGAATCATTGTCTGTTTATCTGTCTGTGTTGCACGACGTGAAGTGCATGAGATCTCAGAGAACGGTGGCATTTCGCTCGGTCAAGGAACGCCCCAATGTAAGGCGCATCCCGCGGCCACCGAAATGCATCGGGGATGTGGAGTATCTGGCATTACATTTTCGCAAAATGGAAATTTTCCTGATGTCTACAATGGTCAACGTCGGCTCCACATGTGGTCCTAGAGATGGCTTTTATCCCGTCATCCCCAAATCTTTGTGTGATCACCGTCCTGTGTGATGGTGTTCGCTACCCTTGTTCCTTGTATCGCAGGCAAGTGGACGTTTGTTATGCGTGTGGAGAATTGGACCACAGGGCCGATGTTTGCCCGAAGGGCGAATATCAGAAAAAATGCCGCGGATGCGGCATTCGCACACTATCAGAGGATCATCAATGCAATCCCAAGTGCGCAATTTGTGGTGGAGCACACCAAACGGCTGACCGCAAGTGCAGACAGCGCTTTCAGGTGCCGTACATTGTGCGCCAAAGACAGCGGCGCCGCAGGCGCGCACAGCACACGCAGCTGGCGTCAGGACCACGTGGCTCCGAAACATCTGGTGCCGGAGAAGCAATGGCGGGAGAGAAGACATTCTCCTCCCCCCAACGCAATAGATCGGCATCTAGAGGGCGCTCCCGCTCTCGTTCCAGAGGGCGCCCCGGCAGCAGATCGCGCTCTCGCTCCAGAGGGCGACAATAGCAGCAGACTATCCCGTTCGAGAGGACGGTCAGGCTCCAGGGTCCGAATCCAGGAACTAATGTCCTGGGCGGACAAGGCCAAGCTGAACATCCAAAGCGGCAAAAAGGTAACACAGGGCATCTCGCTGGAGCATAGGAAAGAACAATTAGAGATTTTAATGCTTAAGAAAGACAATGCCGAACTTAAGGAGGCACCACGAACGCTGAGGTCCGAGTTAGAGCTCTTCCGTAACTCACGTAAACCCCCCGAAATGGACTCAACCATCCCGGTTCAAGCAGAAGGGTCGAATAAGCGCAAAGCTATTTCTCCCCCCGCGACCACGGAAAGATAGGCCATGCAAACTGACCAGACCCCCGCTCAGGTCCCTAAGCAAGAGCCAAACGTACTCGCGTCTTTAGCGGCGATTGAGGAATCCCTCAAGCAGATGAGAGAGGCCTTAACCATTAAATCAAGCACTATCGAGCACATGGACGGGAACATCTCCCACCTAACCCGTAGAGTAGAAATCCTCGAGCCTAAAATGAAAATGATGGACTCTAGCAAAATCAAGACCACCACCGCTGGAACCATGAGAAAAGCCAAGAAAGTACAGCAGGATCCGGATAACAGGAGTTCGCTGCAGGCTTTGCTAATTTAATAGAATTCAAATTGATGGGACAAACCGGAAACATAATTATTTGGCAGTGGATTGTGCAAGCTTCTTAAGGCGTAAAGCTGCTCTACTGCAGCTCATCAAATCACAAGCGTCAATGCCGCACGTCCTGCTCTTGCAGGAAATTCTTTGCGATAATGTAAATCTATCGGGCTACCGTTCGGTTAGCCAAAAGGGAGAAAATGGCAGAGGTATCGCCATGCTGGTCAGGAAAGACACCTCTTTTCAAGAGCACGAAGTCAAAATTTGTAACTTGGACAAGAGATCCGATCTCGAGGCACAGTTAATTGAAATCATCCCCAATGGCAAAATCCGACATGTACATTCTCAACTTGTACAGCTCTCCTTCGGCCTATAAGCATAACCTCCGCTCACTCCTAAATAAAATCGTAACCACCGCGAGATCGCACCCCTTAATAGCGGCCGGAGATTTCAACGCTCCCCACCCGGCTTGGGGTTATGTAGCACGAACAAAGAAAGGGGTCAATCTAGTTACAGCTAGTACAAACGTAAACCTAACGCTAATCTCGGACCCACGTTTCCCAACGAGGCTGGGAAACTCGGTCGCCAGAGACACGACGCCTGATCTCAGCTTCACTACAAATTCGGTGGCCATGTGGTCCAACTTACAGGAAAACTTGGGGAGCGACCACTACATAATAGAACTATGGATGGAAATAATAGCACCTCCCCCCAAAACCTACGAATACACAGACTGGGACCTCTTTAGGAAAATAAGAGGTGAAGATGAGGCAGTATACGACACCTTCAGTGAACTTTTTGTACAGATCCAGAAGGATGTCGAGAAGGCCACCAAGGAAATAGTCACAGAATTTAATACCCCAGGGATGGATGCAACGTTAGCGCACCTCCTGGAAGTCAAACGCTCTCTCCTCGAGAGTTGGAAAACACAAAGGCTCAATCGGAGGCTGCGGAAAAAGATCGCCTAGCTCAATAGGCACATTGAGGAGCATTGCTCCGAATTAAATAAACAGCAATTCAAGGACGCCTGCTCGGCAGCGGACGGGAAAATGCGCAAACGAGGTAAATGGAGACTCTTCAAAGATCTCCTATAGACGATGGACAATCCAAAGGTAATCAGAGACTAGCCATAGACCGACTTATTATAAAGGAGCTAATGGAGGGCATCTCAGAAGCCTCTATATTTAGGAAACTAGCCAAAAAATAGCTTCCGCTTGACCAGAGCTCAAGCTCTTCCCACCCTCGGTATGAGGGTGCGCCTGCCCGAGAGCTGGACGCTCCCTTCTCGGAAGCTGAGATCAGGGTAGTCCTACATAATCTAAACGGAAAGTCTGCCCCAGGCTCCGATGGAGTCACAAAAGGCCTCTTAAGAAGTTTGAACGAAAAAGCCATTCATTCTTTAGTGAATGAGATAAACAGGGTATGGGAGGAGGGTGTCGTACCGGACATTGAATCCTTCCTTGAGAGCAGGACGGCGGTCATAAAGTTGAGGCAATCAGTGTCGGAGTCTTTCGCACTCGGAAGAAGGGTACTCCCCAAGGGGCAGTTATCTCACCACTTCTGTTCAACATAGCAATGTGCAAATTGTCGGAAAGCCTTGCAACAAGGAGTTGGAAAAAGGCCACAGTGGTTCTAATCCCCAAGCTAGGTAAATCACCCAGCTTGGAGAACCTCCGTCCTATCTCCCTTACTTCTTGCATTAGCAAAGTAGCGGAACATGTAGTGCATAACAGGATATCGAGACATACGAGCGGAATGAGCTATTCCTGTACAATATGGTGGGTTTCAGGCCCTCGCTTTGCACGCAGGATGTCATGCTCTTGCTGAAAACACATATCATAGACTCTAAAAGCAAAGATGTAAAAGGGGTCCTCGCACTAGATCTATCCAAGGCCTTCGATATAATTACACATGACTATATCCTTAGGGAGATATTGGCCTTGAACTTAGGTATGAAATTCTCCTTCATTGAATCCTTCCTTGAGAGCAGGACGGCGGTCATAAAGTTGAGGCAATCAGTGTCGGAGTCTTTCGCACTCGGAAGAAGGGTACTCCCCAAGGGGCAGTTATCTCACCACTTCTGTTCAACATAGCAATGTGCAAATTGTCGGAAAGCCTTGCAACAATTCCTATTGTTGGTTATGCATTATATGCTGACGACATTACAATCTGGTGTCCCGGAGGATCGGAGGCGACGGTCGAACAAGCTCTACAGGAGGCTCTAGACGTTACAGAGTCTTTCCTGGACGGTACGGGACTGGCAGTCTCGCCTGGAAAGTCGGAACTCCTGCTGTACAGACCGGCTAGACGAGATGCTAGGGGACTCACGCCACTAAATCAGGTGCCCATTAGCGTTCGTACCAGGTATGGGTATACCATCCCTAGAGTAAACTCTATCAAACTTCTAGGGCTTTTATTAGACTCGAAGGGCTGCAACGCAAAGTCTATAGCACATCTCACCACGAAAACGGAGAACATTCTCAGATTAATTATGAGAGTGTCCAACAAGAAAGGCGGCATAGGCGAGGATATTCTCCTTAGGGCTCACCATGCTTTCCTCATGAGACACGTGATTTGCATAGTCGCGGCCCTTGATTGGACCAAAACAGAGAACAATCAATTCGACACGCTCATGCGCAAAAGTGTCAAAAAGGTGCTCGGTGTTCCAATCACGGCTAGCACAGAGAAAGTCATGAAGTTGGGAGCCCACAACACCACTTCGGAGTTAATTGAAGCACAAAGATAAGCACAAATTATTATATTATGAAACTCCAAAGCCGGCAGAAGACTGTTGGATGCGGCAGGCCTGCGTCCTAGTTTTAATCAGGGAGAGACCACGCAACTCGATAATCAAACAATGAATTCCTTTATTGTAGACCCTTTTCCAAGAAACGTCCACCGACAACACAATAAAGGTCGAAAATTGGCGAGGGCTAGGGCTTTCCTGAAGAACTTATCCTGAACGGAGACCTTTGCTGACGCGGCGCGACACATCAGCTCCGACAAGTTTTCCGTAGCTATATAGTCAATGACGGGGGAGAACTCCTCTCGGCAGCTCCGCTAAAGACCTCGTTGGTCGACGTGGCGGAACAGGCTGCTATAGCTCTTGCAACACTTGACAAAACATGCACTACAGTGTACACGGACTCCCGAGCGGCAATTAGAGCATTCGCATCGGGATTGATAGCCAAATAGGCAGCCAGGATTATCAACGGCAAATCCCCCTCAGACACTATTCAGCAGATTCTGGTTCTCAGCTCACATGGGACCAGACGTATTACCGGGTCACCTGAACCCCAATGAGATAACCCACGACAATGCGCGAGGTTTCATATGCCGCGACGGGACGGTGTCTCGAGTGAGTTCGGGAGAGCTCTTCCACAGTGATCCTCTAGTTACTTTTACCGAAATCACATCACATTACACGGGGGATAGGCAGAGTATTCCCTCCCCCCATCATAAGCTCAACAGATCACAATCTAGCGCGCTGCGCATGCTGCATACGGGGTCCTACCCCTCTAGGGGCTTCCTGAGCAAGCTTCACCCCGACATTGATCCATTCTGCCCAGATTGTGGCACTGAATTTTGCTCATTAAATTACGTGCTCTGGCAGTGCCCTATGTTACAGGATTTTAACCAAGAAGAAGACTGGACGAAGGCCATCACAGATCCCAGACAAGACGTCCAGCTCCTGGCTGTCCAGAGGGCCCGTGAACGAGCGTAGAGGCACGGCCTCTCTGTTCCGACATGAGACTAGCCAACGGCTAGAAGGCCCCCCTGCCTAGCTTCTCAGGACCCCAATAAAGTTGTTTACTACTACTACCAAATCTTTGAACAAAGCCTTCATAGAAACTGTTCTCCTTTGACATTTGTTTTGTACATACGTTAAAACGCATTCGTGTGGTTCAGATATATGCACCTTCTGCAAGCGTGTGTGTTTAGCCCAGTTTTGACTTCGTAGTATGTGCATGTATTGTGTGTGGTATCTTACCTAGTGCGACGGGCAGTACCTCTTTTAAGATAAATGACGCTGTTACTAACGTCCCCATCGTAGTTTCGAATGCTTTTAACTCGTGTTTCCAATCTGTTTTCATTCTCGATAACCATGTAGTTCCAAAGTCTACTTATGATGCACAATCTAATAAACTAAGCGATATCGTAACATGTTCTGATGGTCTCTTAAACCTAATCTTGAATCTCTACACAAAAAGTGTACCGGTTCAGATGGTATCCCGAATTCTTTCCTTGTAAGGTACTCCCTTTGGACAGCCCCGTACCTTACCGCAATTTTCCAAAAATCCTTAGACTCTGGTAAAGTACCAACTAAATGAAAAACAGCTCAAGTCCTGCCTTTGTATAAATCAGGTGATAAACAACTTCTCTCTAACTACAGACCGATATCTCTCACACCCCAGTCATGCAAGATGTTAGAGCACTATATTTACAAACACATAATCGAATTCCTTGACTCTAATGACGTTCTAACATATGCTCAGCGTGGTTTCCGTCGTGGGTATAGCCCTGCAATTCAATTAGTCGATTTTGTTCATGATGTCGCTTCTAACCTATAGACGTAGGTAAACAAGTGGATGCCATCTTTATTGACTTCTCTAAAGCTTGTGATTCTGTTATTCATTCTAAACTACTGCTAAAACTAAACGCCATATTCAATAATCCCCGTCTTGTTTCTTGCATAGCCAGTTTTCTTCATTGTCGCTCTCAGTTTGTTTCTTTTAACTCAGTGGAATCAACTCCTGTTGGCATTCCTCGGAGATCCGTATTAGGCCCTCTATTATTTCTCATATATATTTCTCACCTCTAAGCAACTGTACTCGCGCAACTCAATGATGTCCCCACTGCTAGTCACCTGGGTGTTTCCAGGACCTACGACCGTGTCCGGCGATGATTTTTCTGGTCAGGACTCTACCGTACCATGCGACGTTATGGTCCTGCTTGCGAGCCATGCCAACGTCGTAAGAAGCCTGCTTTGATTCCGACTAGAACACTGGATCCAATTGATATACCCACCGAACCGTTTTATCGTGTTGGCCTCGACCTGTTGGGCCCTATCCCTACCTCTAGAGCTGGAAATAAGTACATCGCCGTTGCAAGGGATTATTCCACCCGCTACGCCGTCACGCCAGCCATCCAGACCGGTTGTGCTACCGACGTCGCAGACTTCCTGCCCCAAGACGTCATCTTACACCACGGAGCTCCTCGCCAGCTTCTCACAGACAGGGGCCGTTACTTTTTATCTCGGGTTATTGAAGATCTATTTCGCTCTTGTGCCACGAAACAAAAGTTCACGACTGCATACCACCCGCAGACGAACGGCCTCACTGAACGCCTCAACCGAACACTTACAGATATGCTCTCGATGTACACTCCTCAGATCATCGTGACTGAGACGCCGCGCTCCCATTTGTGACGTTCGCGTACAACTCGTCCCGTCACGACACCGCTCTCTACGCCCCCTTCTATGACCTCTTTGGCCGTGACCCGAGATTGCTTTTCGACACGCTCCTGCCCACTTCTCTCGAGTTTCAGTCCCAGTACGCTCGCGACGCCATAGCTACAGCCGCCAAAGCACACCAGATTGCCCACCATCGCCTTTCTGAGTCGCAGGCAAGGCAGAAGTCTCTTTATGATAACCGTCATCGTGAAGTCCAGTTCTCTGCCGGCGACCTCGTACTCCTTTGGACTCCACGGCGTGTGGGCCTACCTGAAAAACTGCTCTCCAGGTACTCTGGCCCTTACCGCGTCGTGAGACAGCTCAGTGATGTCACTTATGAAATAAGTGACATCCGATGCTTCCCCGTCGTCCACGTCATCTGATATCATCCACGTCGGTCGTCTCAAGCAATGCCATGCGGCCGCCATCTAGAAAGCGCCGGGTCGGTAATTTCGCCGCCGGGGGTTACGTCACGGTGCCACGAGTGGGACAAAGAAGACGATCACCAACAAGACGAAAGACACGACGTAGTGGGGCTAACCTAATGTTCCGCCATACTGGTTGTACCGGCCATATCTTCGGCAGAGTAAATACGGTCCCATTTAACCTTATATCTTTGCCCGTTTCATTTTTAACGATTTGCCTCGTAGCACCTCAACTAAAATCAGGTTGTATGCAGATTACTGTGTATTATACGAATCTATTAACTCCATTGATGGCCATCGCCGTCTTGCACAATCCCTTATGTCTTTCTGCATTTGGTGTAAAGCGTGGCAAATGAACATCAACTGCAGTAAAACAGTCGTGACGTCATTTGCCAACAGACAGAGCCCCCTCTCATTCGATTATTCTCTGGATGGCATCCCACTTAAATAAATGTCTCAATATAAATACTTAGGAGTCATTCTAACAGAACATCTTTCTTGGTCTAAACACATCAAATATATAAACGGAAAAGCACTAAAAATTAGGTTATTTGCGCTGAACTTTAGCTAAGACCCCTCACGATACATAACTGTTATTATATAAAACGTTAATTCGCCCTGTTGCATCGGTTGTCTGGTTTCCCTAGAAAGACTGAAATAATTTCGCTCAATGATGTTCAACGAAAATCTATCCGTTTCTATTGCCAAAATTACAACCTCAATTTCTTGCTAACACAGGCTCCACAATCTCTGAACATCGAGCCATTACATTCACGTTATCGCATCGAAGCCTTAAAACATTTATACACAATTATTAACTCCACCTCTGGTCTTTCTCATTGTAACTACATCACATTTACAAACGCAAGTTGTACCCGTAGCTCCCACGCCTTGAACATAACACCTATCTTTGCTCGTACTAATAATACCGTCAAATACAGTTTTTTCCACGTACAATAGAGCTATGGAATTCTCTACCCGGAAACATTCGTTCACTATCACTAAAACAATCTATAGCTACCACCAGTAAGCACCTCGCTAACATGTAAAGCGCTTCCTTTTTTCGTTTTTTTTTGTGTATGTGTATGTTTTTAATGTTCCCACTCCTGCTATAGCCCTATATTCGGCTGCAGTATAAATAAATAAATAAATAAATAAGTAAATAAATAAATAAATAAATAAATAAATAAATAAATAAATAAATAAATAAATACGAAATGCTTGTGAATTTAAAACAGTTTACAATCATTGGGGCGTACCTTTGTCCCACAACGATAATCATCATCCATGTTCTCTTTCTCTTTTTAACGCTGCGCGCCCTGTACTTCAGGTAACGAACGGCACGCGCGTTATTAGCGTGAAATGGCCTCTTGGCAAGAAAGTGGCAAGCGCAGAGTGTTCAAGAGAGGAAACCCAAGCAAGAGAGATGACGATTACTCTTGGGGGACAAAAATATACGCCCGAAAGGGTGCAACCTTTGAATGGGCCAGTGTCGGGGGACCGCTACGGCGGCGCTTAAAGGGAAACTTCGGCGATTTTTTTTACCATGTCAAGGTAATGTAATATTTACGTTCCCGAGACCCCCCTATCACGCGTCTAATAGTAGAAATGTTCCGCACTTTAGAAAATAATTTTAAATAAGCAATAAAGCGCAAAAACTAAACCGAAACCTGACCAAGCAGCAGAGCCAACCTCTTCGTGTGACGTCACGAGAGTCCCCCACCGGTCTTGCCTGCTGGGCGAACGAAACCAGCGGGGAGCAGACGATCGACTGATTCGTGACCGCAGTGGACCTTCGGGTGACAATGTAAGATGCACTAGCTCTTCGGATCTGTCAAGCAGTGACAGCCATGATTCTGACGAATTCAATACCCACGAATCGCCGTTCGTATTCGACCAACACCACGAGAGCTAGCGCCTATACGCAAGACATCGCGCTGCAACATGAAGCTTGACCATGGGTAGCCCTAACCATTGCTGCTTGCTACTTTAGGTATTTTGCCCTCTCCCAGGGAAGCACTTCGCATTCTCACTATAAGATGTGGAGCGCGACTTTCCGCATTTGTACCCGCAAGAACACCGCTCACAGTCCGAAACACCGACCGGTGTATTTGTTTACATCGGCAGGTACAGCGACCACTCGTCATTCGTTTGAGATATAACGCTAGCCGCTCTTCCGTGACATCAGATAATGTCAGAACATATAAGAAAACCGCCCAAGCACTACGTACAACTGGTTTACCAGCGAAGCTGAAACGTGTGGCCCCGGTGTTTAGCAGTGGGATAATCCCGACGCTTTATTGAAGCGTTTCTCAATTACTGGTTACATGTTTGTGTTTCTAGTGGAACGCAAGCGCCAATGGCGGGCGGATGCTGCTAACCACGACGCCGCGCTAACTCGAGATATCGAACGCATGCGACAACGACGAGCCGAGGAGGCGGCGTTGCGGGCAGAGCAGCGTCAACGTGGCAATGGCGGGAACACATTCGCTAACGACGTCACTAACAGCGCTGCCAATGGCACGCGCGCTTGGGTAAGACGTAGAGAAGGACGTTACTGACGGCGCCACCAATGGAGACGTTTAGCGAAACATTGGACGAATGGTTTTTCGTTTCGCCTAGCCATATACAGCTTTCGCTGTAAAACGCAGATTCTGTGCATGTAAGCACCGTTGCAGCACTCTGAGTCGCGCTGATATGAGCGACCACACACCTTCGAAAACAGGGAGCGCGAAACCGTATAGTACGGGAGCGTTGTTATGGTGCCTACTTATCATTCTTGGTATTCTCTTCGCGCACGCAAAGTGTTCCGTAAAGCAGACACAGATGAGGACTTTGCGTGTATGATCGTTCATTTAGAGAACGCGTAGTTTTATTGCTGAAACGCCGATGACACTATTGACACCATTGGCAGCTGAATAAGACAGTTGTTTACGCTGTTGTATCGAAGTGGTCTCCGCTTGCTGCCCATTTGGGATACGAGGCAAACAGTGCTCATCGGAAGCTACGTAATGAGTCTGCATAACAATATGTAAAAATACACCCATGCACGCAGTCACATTTAATTTAGGGAAGCGCGGGCGAGTGCGACTGGCCGCCTTCGAGAACGGCAGCGTACGGATGTTGATAGCGCGTCGTGTCGTCGCTTCTTGCTTTTTGCATGTGCATTGTACGAAATGAAGAATGGTTTATTTGAAATCCGTATTTCAAACTGAACAACAGAAGCAGCTTTCTTCATCCTAATGGCTTTCAGGTCATTAGGTCATTAGCTCCAGGTCAGTCGCTCAAGTCCGCCAGCAGTAGACGCACGAACTCAGCGATTGTGATAGCAGGCTTATAACCTCGACTGAACGCGATCAAAGTTTGTGTGTGCAGATGGCGAAGGTTGAAGTTGGTGCAGCAGCAACGCAATACCACTTGCCCATCCACAGGGATCGCAACTTCTCGCGACAGCAACTTCTCACGCCAAGCACTAGCTCACGATCGTCGACTCCTCCACGCTCTCGTCGCTGTCGTCTGCATGATCCCGGCACGCTCTGCGTGGAACACTCCTGACGTCGTAAACAATGTGGCCTGTAACTGAGGGGAAGCCAAGGTAGGTCCGGTGTTCGCGGCAGTTAATTAAATTCATTTGTTAACAATCTGTGCAACTCTGAAACCAGCTTTTTTAGGACATGACGGCAGTGTGCATGCAGAGGAACCCCGTACCCAGCGAATTTCATCGACATCCATTGACATCGACAAATCACCGGAGTTGCCCTTTAAGTCAACATGACAACCTTTGAATGCACTTTCAATATATTTACGCACTGAATACTTCTTTAACATAGTTATATCGAGGAAGCGATTGCTGCAAGCGCATATCACTGCTGGCACAATCCGCGTAATTTATCCCGAGCTCGCCATCAGCATGTAATCAAGTACTTGCAGCCGCACATACGTCCGAGGATTGATATTGTTTTCCATCGGTTTGCAGTTATTAAAGAAACGAGCAAAACCTACGGGCAGTAACTGAGGTCACTGAACTGTATAACACAATATATATATATATATATATATATATATATATATATTGTCACGAAGATAATTAATCGGGGCTCGCCGAAAGAGCACAGCCTTCTTTAATGATGGCCGACACTCAAGAGAGCGCGCGTACACCACACCTGCGCCCTTCGTCGTCTTCTCTCTGGCGATCTTGTGCCTGTAGTGGGCAGCTGACTTCTGACGATCGGTGCTTGTAGTGGGCAGCTTACTTCGCGTCATTACTCCCCACGTGAAAAGCGACCGTCCCGGTCGCCGGTCGGAGAGGGTAAAGGGCGACTGAGGGCGTAGGAGAGAGTGGATCAGAGGGGCAATTCTTCGCGGGCGTAGTACGGCTTCATCCGTACTACGTGGACAATCTCGGCTCGTGCCCGCCGCCCAGCTAGCACAAAAGAGATATAATCATTCTTATTCATGGATATTTCGCTTTGACCGTCAAAAATCTAGATTGAAGAAGTCAATATCGAGAAGGATTCAATTGGGATGGAAAAATCTTGCTATAAGGCGGATTTTCGAAGACGTTTAAAATCGCTTGTTCTAGCAGCCTACAATTATTGATTTTTTTTGTTGTTGTTTTCTTTGTTCTGCTTTTTGCCGGGAAAAAACGGACGTTAGTTTTTGTTTTTGCTTCGCCCTGTTAGAAGAGAGTGCAATCAACCCAGGCGCAGGTGTTTGCATTGTGGTGAGTGAGCACTGAAGGGGCAGCCGCTTGCTCTTTATGCTCATAATGAAGTCCACAATAAAGAAGAAAAGTTACGCTGACCTTTCAGACCGTCAGAGGAGGCGTAGAGTTAATGACGAACTGATATCTGCCAGTCCTGTTGCCACGAGTACCGTCCAATAAGTATCATGGTATGTTAATAAAAGTAGTGACCATGCTTCTAGTGAAGTATCCTCGCCACATCTGGATGCTCAATCCAAGGACAGTTTTCACGAAAGTGACCTTGCCTTGAAAGGCGAAAATGTAGAAGCACATACGCAAGACATTTCTAGAGAATATATTGTTCCACAAAACGATCCTCCTATGAGCGCGGGCATCTAAAATGGAAGTTCTGCGGACTATACATCATCATCTGCAGAAAATCAGGCAAGTCTTTGTCCACGTAAATGTGTGGAATTTCAAGGATGGCTTGCATCATGGGTTACAAGTCACCGAATTCCGCTTGTCGCAGTTTCTGAACTTCTCCGGAAACTAAGCACCACTTTCGACGTTGATTTTGTCATCGACGCGAGGACATTGTTGAACAGTCCTCGATACACTTCAACGCGATCTGTCCCTCCTGGCGAATATTGCCATTTTTCTTTGAAGGAAAATTTAGAACGCACGATTGCTGTGTTCCTGAGTGGCTGTCGAGGGTAGATCCCTTGACAACGCTCAGAGAATTTTAACTGACAATGTCAGCCAAGTTGGACTGACGGTTCAAACTGTAAAATGTTTTGATATCGTTTGTCGCAGTTTTCGTTTTGTCTGTTTCGTTAACCTGTTTTACTTTGACCGAAAGGAAGAAAAAGACACCGTCGTCTAGTTGCTAGAGAACCGGCTGCTGTGCCCCACGGCAGAGGTTCGATTCCATTATCGGTTGCACATAACTTTTTTGTATTATAAAGCGAGTTAGGAACCTACCTACCTACCGCAAAGTGCCAATAATGAGGCATTAAAAAGTTCGGCTTTTGTTATTTCAAATTATCTTTGTAAGGTGGCGCTAGCATTATGGTAGCAGCCGCATTTTGTATTTTCTTAGTTAAATTAGCTAGCATTTCTGTGCTTCAGGTACCGAGTACGAAGCCACACTGAGTATTTTTCTGCATTGCAGCAGCGTGTGTCGCAAGAGGATGCAGCGCCGCGACGTATCATAGCGGCTACCTGACAAAGCGAGGAGTGGCGCGACGGCTCATCGGCGTCATCGCGTCATTCTATGGACGCAGTCTGAGCAGCCGAGCGGACTGCGCTCTCAGCGCAGCTTCCTTCCAGGTTGCGTAACTTTTGAACCCGCCGTTACATTCACCGTTATTTTTGTCAGGACCAGCCGTTAAGTTCCTGACGCGTATTCTTTCACTCACTCACTCACTCACTCACTCACTCACTCATTCGTTCATGAACTGCGGAGCGCCAGCCTGCCTTCCACATCTTCTTTGCTCACGTAAGTAGTCACTGTCACTTTGACACCTGTCGTGTTTAATTATTTCCGGTTTCAGGTGGGAGTTTTAGGTGGACGTTTTAGGCGGTAATGAAGTTTTGCAATGAAAGTGCCTTGATTTTAACTGGAATCTCTAATATTGTTTAAGAGGCATGTTTACGTCTGCGTACGTTTCTTTTATTGTGTGCGTATTCAGGTTTGCCAAAGCTGTCTAAAATTACCTCTGTGACGTTTCGTTGACCATTGATCGTTAGGATGACAATGACATTCCCGTTTGGCGCAGAATGATGAGACGTGCTACGATCTTCGCGTAGCCACAGCATTCTTCCGTCGACGCTCTTGTGCGAGATCACTCGTGTGTTTTTTCGAGCGTCAAAGATGCCCGCGAATACACGCAAAACTGCCGAACGACTGGCCGCTCGAGGCAGTTTGCGTGTATTGGCAGGCATCTTTCATACTTGGAAAAACACTTTATGTAGCTCATATCGAGAAACAGAAAGCGGTATCAGGGGTTTCTCATGTTGCTTTACAATCTTCTTATTGACACTTTTCATTTAACTATAGTAATTGAGAAGTTAATTAATTAGAACTAATTATCTAACTAGGCGGAATGCAAAAACTAATCTGAGTATCTCCAACATTACCTTGGTTCTGTCCTGGTACATGGCACTTGCATATTTTTACAGTTTGGCTAAAGTTAAATGAAACACCCTGTATGTAGTGCACTGTTGCCTTGTTTTTTGTAACAAAATCTGACAGTGTAGCTATTTACAGCATCTTTTTTTAGGATACCTAACATTTTTTGGCTTCAGTCATGCAACAAATAAATTTTGAGGTCGCACTGCGTTTTCTGTTTGCAAGTCTGTGCAGTAACAAAATTCTGTTAAAAAAAAGAAAAATTCCAATGTACAGTTGTAGTAGGCACTGCTGTTACATTATAAACATAGATACTCCGAGTTTATCAGCATAACAATAAAGAGTTTTTTTTTGTAACTTACTATGCAGGCACATACCTACGTGCAAGAGAGAAGGCGCGTGAGGGTGAAGACACCGATCATGTACCCTCTACAGGTGCCGAAAGGGGCAGACGAAAACGACGCCACCCAAAGGGCCACCACGAAACTCCTGAACTCCAAGAACCCAGGTAACTGTTATTTCATATAAAAGTAGTACGAATTAAATTTTCAGCGTGACACATATACAGTCGTATCTCGATAATTCGAACTCGAAGGAGCCCGAAAGTTTGTTCGAATTAAAGGAAGGACTTATTTCTGAAGTATTCGTGCACCACAGCACGACGTACGAATGGAGTCGTTATATATCACGGCGCGCAAGCAGATGGCGAGTAGGGGCCACGAGACTGCTCACGTCGGCCAACGCTCGCAGAAAACGATGCTGTGCTGGCGCCCGGCGCCAACACGGCGGCGCCGGGCGCGCGCGGACACGTCGAAGGTGAGGGAGGAGGGCGTCAGGGAAGCGGATTTGGCTTCAGCAGAGGTGACCCCGTTGCTTCGGTGGCTCCCCTCACTCTCCCTAGCAACTCCCTCGTAGCTCCCCCACCTTCGACTGTCTCCGTGTGCGCCCGCCGCCGCCCCGGCGCCAGCTTAACCCTCTCCCTCTCTTTTCCTGCCGTTGAAGCGAGCGTTGGCCGGTTGTGAGCAGTTTCGTTGGCCGGACTGGGCCTCCGTCGTTGCTTCCCTCTGCGTCGCAGCCGCAGCGTTGAGACATCGACTCGAACACGCGTGTTACGGCGCGACGACGTAACGGCGACCTAGCCATTTGAGAGAGAGAAATTTCCGCCGCGGTTCTTTTTCTTTTATTGCGATAGAAATTATATGGGCACTCCAAGCGCATTTTTGCCGCCGTCGTCGTCGCCGTGATATTCCGTATAAAGTGCAACGGCGATGAAATCGTCGCCGCGCGCCATGTGTGGGTTTTAGTGTGTGGGCTCATTTCGGTGTAAGCAATAAATTGCGTATGCAAGCACTCTAGATCATAATTGATTTATAAACTGCACGAGCTTAACCTTTAAGCCATTGCGTAACTATAAATGTAACCAAGGTCAAAGTTAGTGAAACTGGGTGGAAAATTACGGCTTATGTTCCCACCTTGTGTGTTAATAACTCACTGTTTTTGTAAAAAAATCCTTTACAAGTGCTTGGCAATGTTATTGTGTGGAGGTTTTCAAACAGGCAAGTCATAGGCGTGCAACATTTTAATGGTTTAATTACAAGCAACTGAAGTTCTTACTGTATATGCTTGAAGCAGCCGTGCTGCAAATAGTCGCTGTTACTCAAGGTTGCACTCGTCTGCTGTCTTATTTTTTAAGGAATCACAATATATTTGCTCAATGTGAAGTATGCGATGCGTTTGATAGACTGGTGTTTAGGTATATGCTCAAGCCTGCGCCATTTCTGTGATCTGTGTCAAATAAAATTGGGGTGGTGTAACAATGCTGTCACACTGAAGCTGTGCCTTTGCAGAGCCGCACTTACCTCTTTTCTCGTACAACATTATCAGAAATGCATTATCTATTCCTTTCTTTGAATGCTAATTGGCGCCTACTTCGCACATGTTTTGGAGGCTGCTGTCATCTACCAGTCGCCAACTAGTCAAGACAACAGCCTCCTGAAAGCTAGCAAAATAGCCGACACTTACACTGGTTGGCGATTGTACATGCAACACCTTCAGTTAGATGTAAAGTATGTCTTGAAGGCAACAGAAGGGAATTTCACTTGTGATCGGTTAATGTTAGAACCATGTTAATAAAGGTGGAATGCTCGAAAACTGTGTGCTTGGACCAATATATTGTAGTGCTCCATGGCCAAGATATATTGCAGTGCTTATTGCCAATGCATTGAAAAACTATACGTTCACTAAGAAAAGTGTGCTTCAATTACCATACGTTTTACACATGCCTAATGTTTTTGCAGTAAGAAGACCTGCTGAATTAAGGAGCTACAGCCCAGCAGCCTGTTCGAAACCAGGTTTATCAAGGTCGATACCTGTAATGGACGTTACTAGGAGGAACTCATATTTAATGTTGATTGCTAGCTTGTCTAGTCGTCTTTACTTTTTGCAATAAAAAAATGTTATTGCTATATGTGTTTCGTGTACTGCACAAGCGCAAACCTGCATGCCGCCGGCCGGCGAAACGCCGCAGGGGCATGGGGAGAGGGAAGGGAAACGAGGGGGGCGCTAGAGGGGAGGGTGAAAGAAAACGGATGTCATAATCCTGATTGTAGCAGGATTCAATCTGTATTTTTTAAATGCTTCTAATGGTCTTACAAAATCCCATTTCAAGACAGGATTTTTCGAAACTACCTTAAGCAGGATTCTAGAACTTCTTGCAATAGTCATATCCGCCGGACATTAGCAACGATATACGACCGTTTCTCACCTTCTAAACGGATTGCACGGATTTTTTAGTGCGTCTTTCAGACGTTCATTTAGTCTTGGCGAATCGGTATGGAAGCAGTTTTCTATCGCTTTTGTGCTAGCTGGGCGTCGGCTAGAGCTCATATTAGTACTCTGAGGGACGTCCTCGTAGTTCACGTCGCTGAGTCCCCTGACGATCTTGTAGGGGCCAAAGTATCTGCGCAGTAATTTTTCCGACAGCCCCTGGTGACCGACTGGTGTCCACACCCAAACGTAGTCGCCGGGTTCGTACTGAATGTTCCTTCGGCCACTGTTGTAACGGCGGGCGTCGACACTCTGCTGGTTGTGGATGCGGTTGCGAGGAAGCTGTCGAGCTTCTTCGGCTTTCATTACGAGGAATTTGGGACATTTCGTACAGTTTCCTTTTTTCGCCACCACGTGGCGTATCGACCTTAAGGAATTTAAGGTCCCTGTATTTTTCAAAGGAAGCGCAAACTCCTCCTCTCCGCGCGGTTTCCTCCTCGCCCCTCGCTCTCGGCCGCCATTAGTGAGCGAAGCGCGCGGCCGCTACTGCCCGCTTCATTTCGTATCGCATGCGGCACGTCGAAGCGCTTGCTTGAAACGCAACTGTTCTGGGCGCGTTTTCACAAGGCTGTTCGTACGTAAGATATCTTCGTAAGATATGTACTACCTTCAATTATTAGTAGAATCTGCGTCGCTCAAACGATTAAAACGAAAGGTAGAACAAGTTAAACGCAACCATAAGCAGTCTTTTCTACTGCTCATTGTTTCTCGGAATCGAATGGTGTTCTGTTTACCTGACGCATTTACGAAAACAAAGAGCTACATCAAACCAGGCACACAAAACACGCCGGAGACATTTATGCGCTAAATACCCTCAACATGACCTTTTTTTTTAAATTTCCAAAATGCATCCGCGGGCTTTTCTTTCCCCATCAGTTACAGGCCTTGGTTCCCGTGTGTGCGCGCGCTTTCTGCGTTCTGCTCTTTAATTGGCGACTCTTCCATTATGCTCATTTTATGAAAAGTCATGCTGGTATTCATATTGCCAAAATGCGCCCTTTTGTTCGCTGCAGAGCATAAACCGGGACTTTTTTTTCTACTCAGTCGGTCGCTGATGTTGTACTCGCGAACGCACCCACCTTCCCGCGTTCATCGCTAACTGGGTGAGAACAGCGAGTAGAACCTCCCTCAGTAATGACGCCTCCAAATGCAAAGAAGTTTTTAATATTTTCAATGAACATACATTTACACATAGTCTAAACAAAGGAAGCACGATTATTGCAGCGAATAAAGAGCACTCTTTCTTGTTCACAAGTTTCCGAATACGATAACACATTAAAAGAAACTTGAAGATAAAACTCGAAACTAAAACTTCAAACAAACTTGAAGATAAAACTTGAAACAAAATTATTGCACGTTTGTAACGGCGTCCCTCATTGCGATACTCCTGCTCCCAGACTTTTTTGAAGCCAATCGCTTGCCCTCTGCTTCGGCATTAAATCTTTTTACCAGGATGTGCATCCTGGTTCGCAGAAACAACTGCAGAATCTTTTTGGGTAATTCATGGCATGATGGAAAGCAATTAGTAGTAAACAAAGATGCCATTACTTTCTCCTGTAACGCTGGAATGCTAACTTTGTTGTTCAGAAGATCTACTTCATTTTTCCTGAAGTATGCCTCTGAAAGTTCGACAACTTGCAACACTGCTGCTGAGGGAATAGCCAGTGTCATTTTGTTTTTGCTGTAACTTTTGAACTGTTAAAGCCTGCAAGCATTAGCATCGTCAGAAAGTGCAGTTTGACAGTCTTGACAGGCCACACTATTTTTGATACACCGTACAACATACCCAGCAAGGTAAGTCAATGACTCCTGCTCTAGAACCTCGAGATCGAGCATGTCGTCAGGAGTGTGTACAGACTGCACCGCGTCATGTTTGCGTTTACCACTACACATTCCGGCAAGCATGAAACCTTCAGCATCAGCATAGCTGCTATCCTTGCTCGGTCGTAAAAACAAGGAGAGAGTGGCAGTCTTCAATGAACTAGGAAATTCTAACGCCCTTGGGACAGGATTTTTTGACCTCAGCGTTGAAAATAGGTTTTCTAAAGCGCCAGTGCTGAAGCGGCTCAACAAAATAAATCCAAACCCTAAGTCTTCTAGAAAGAGCTTCTGCACATGCAACATGACTGTTGTTGACATCACGATACCTGTTTGAATAGGCTTCCAACTTTTCTTCGTGTCACCTCCTATTTCCAGCTTCTCAAAAAGGTCAATCATGTCTGTGAGAAACATGATGGTATCCTCGTACCGGTTTTCATTAAAGTGGCTGATGGCAAGCTTTGTCGTTCTTGAGGACATCAACTTGAACCACTTGAAAACTGAATCGACAAACCATGCTGTGGTCAGGGCATCTTCACTACTGATATTGTTGTCCTTCACTTCCACAAGCATGAGCAGTGCGGCAGCCGTGTCAGTATTAAACAAGCTGAAGGCAAATCCTACTTTCATTTTTTCGAAATGTCCTGGTTGCACGCATGTTGCCTTCAAGTGGGGTGCCAATTTAAGCTCTGCACCGGCATCAACCTCCACAAGCCGCTCGATCGGTTTTATTGAAACAATTCGCCCAGGAAGTTGTAGCTTATGAACAAGGTCTGCTGGCAACTTAATCACTTGACCTCGCGTTAGATGATTACGCAAATTTTTAAGTAAGTGGGGCACATCTGGCATAAAGAAAAGCTTTCGGTTGGGGTCACATGGGTGAGCACACCAGGCTTGAGGCTTGCTGTACTTTCCAACCACAATTCCGAATAACTTCCAGACAGCTTGATTTCCTCCCCCCATATCTGTTACGACAACATGCACTCTGATGCCTATTTTTTCAGATTCAGTTATTATGTCTACAACAACGTGCTTCATTGCCTTTGCCGAAAAGGAATTGCCTGTGAGATGGTATGCCACAACCTGCTTCCAGCGGGTGCGAACACCACCAATCATGAACACAACTGCATGTGTTGCTTGGCATCCGTCAGGCAATGTGCCGTCAGCTAGGGGCATCGTCGGTGCTCCAAATACCGTTCCAGAGGACGCATCATACGAAAGGCCTGGAGTCAGCTGAATTTCATCGATCATCAACGTCGCATGCCGCTTTTCTTGTTCCATCTGTCCCACCTGAAAAAAGCAGGTGTTACCCGCCACAACCTAACCTGCAAAAACTCTACTATTTCAAGACACAACAACGACTTGGGGTTCATGATAAAAAAAATACCTTTAAAGCGAATGCTGGCATCAAGTCATGAAGCAAACGAGGCTGGAACTTGTAGTTTTGGAGATGATGCTGCAACGTCCGTTCTGCTGGAAGAGGCTGTCCTATTTCCCTCATAAGCTTATAGCCCTGCTTTCCACACGCTAACCTGAGCTGCAAGCTTTTCCTCAAAGTTTTCTCAGTCCATGGCGTGCCTCTCATTGTGTTCTTTTTGAGGCTTTGTATCTGATCGGTGTTAAAGAACTCGTGCAGTCCGTACGCTAAATTGTTCATTTCAGAAGTTATCTGTTTTTTTACGATTAGCAAGTAACCGCTGCTGTTCCTTTACTCGAAGTTGCAGCTCTAACTCCGATATTCGATTTCTAAGCGCTGCTTCTAATGACGGTGCAAGGGGTCCTTCTGATTGATGGTTTCTTTCCATCCTGTCGCTTGTCTTGTCCGAGACGGCAGCTGTAAGCATGGGGTGTGTGAGTACACAGACGCATATTCGTCGTAACAGCGCTGTCACCTCACTCAGTGAGCCGCACGTCGCTTCAGGGTCTGGGGTTGTCTCAGCTAATGAACCTGGCTTGTGCGAGTCAATAGCTGTAAGCATGATATGTGTGAGTACACAGATTATAAGGAAGGATGTCGTCACCGTGCTCTCTACTGACTCGGTGAGCCGCAAGTCGGTTCAGGTTCTGCGGTTGCCTCAGCTGATGATCCTGGGTTGTTCGAGGCAGCAGCTGCAAGCATGAGGTGTGTAAGTACACATATAGGGAAGAATATCTGTGGTCACACTGCTTTCCACTCACTATATGTGTCGCACGTTGGTTCAGGGTCTGGGGTCGTCTCAGCAGATGACCCTGGCTTGTCCGAGGCGGCAGCTGGAAGCATCAGGTTTGTAACTACACATTCTATACGCAAAGATGTTTGTCGTCACAGTGAGACACATGATTAGTGGCAGAGTGGTTAAGGGTCACAGCTGATTGAGATGGAAGCAGGGAGTACTTTCTTATCTGTCAGTGACCCACGCTCATTTTATTATCATGTAAACAACAATATCAATGTCGACATAACAAAGAGCTATAAAGGCCTCACCATAAACGGCTTCCTTTTCCCTTCTGCGCGGCGGTTTTCGCTCTTTTGGAACTGGCCGATGCAGAAATATTGAGGGAACTGCATTGGGCTTTAACTTCTTACAGCCAGTCCTCGCAAGAATCACTGGTTCGAACTGGTCGTCCGTGAAGTGTTTCTGAAAAAAAAACAGACCTCCTCCATCGCACCTTCTGCATTTTTCCTAAAGAAATATTGCCGAAGTGTGCTGCAAAATGCTTTGCTTCGTGCATGAATACGTGCAAACAACGACGGCGAAAACAGGATAGTGTCCTTGCACTGAGACTGTTCCTATCAATTTACAAGTCAAAAGTTCACAAAGTTACAAGTTTGGTCAAAACTTGGACAAAATAATAAAAGCGCATAACAAATAAATGGCCAGCGAATAATAAACTCTCCTCTAATTGTACATGCATGCGGAAAATTTGTAAGGGAAAAATGGGGACAAATGAAGAAAGTTGAAACTAAAATCACAGAAAAACAAGAACGCACGAAACTCGCCTACAGATAAACATATAGTTCTTGCGAAAAAAAAACAATTATAGGGTTAAAGAATAAACACGTAGTTAAAATAATAGTTACATCTGTTTCCATAAGGGGAGCTTCGCAGTATATTGCAAGTTACATTGCTTTGGTGAATCGATGTTTAGGTACCTGCCAATTCCTTTTTTATCGTACGCATCTGATCATCGTCCTCTCTTTATGCGCTGTGGCAAAATAAACCCTAAAAACAACTTGTGAACATTTTTAAAGCCCCCAGTTTCGCAGCATCCAACCTTTGCGGAATCTGTTTCAAACGACTTGTGGCAACCAAATTTCGTGAAATCTATGGTGTGCGCGGTGGCTGAGAGAGAAACCAGACTTCTTGAATAAGTGATTCTCGGGCGTGTGCAGAAATGTTCGCAAATGGAAAGAAAATTTCCAACAGTAAATATTCTGCTGTATTTACTGTCGCAAGTTTCAGGTACCCGGTGTCCAATACAGGCCAGCTAGAACGACCTCGATTTCATAGGTATTGAAACCGCACGAGAAAACGCGGCCGGTAATGTCACGCTGCGTTTTTTTTTTTGGTTCGAGCTAAGCGTCAGTATTAAGCTTCCGTTGATCGGAAAGGCTTCCAGGAGCACGTATACACAAAATGGTTTAGTAGCGATCGACTTACCTCGCAAAGCCTCCCTCGGTGGCAGTCAAAGTTCTTTCTTCCGATACGGTGGAGCCATATCGCTCGCCGTTTGAGGTCTCGTTTGCCACGAGGAACCGCAAAAAGTTTGCCCCCCTTGGCAACGCTATTTGAACATCCAACAGCACAGCAAGTCGGCATCGTGCTGGAGGCGAGCGCGTCTTCAAAAATGTAGAAAGCCTACGCTAACGCACAGCGCACATGTGTCGCGGTGTTTCTACGCTCACTAATGGCGCCGTTTTCCCGCGAAAACGAAAGCCGCGCGGGGGTGATTAGTCACGTGTCAAGCCTCGTCCAATGGGAGAGCGGAAAACGGCGGAGAAATCGGGGGAGGGGTAGAGGGCGGGGAGGAAATTCTCCTTTCCTATTCGAACAATGGTTTGCGCTACCTTTGGAACATAGAGGGACCTTAAAGGAATTCGAAATTGCCGCTATGACGTATGCTTTGACGCAGAACTAAAGAAAGCGCAATAAAAAGAAACACACCCTGAAGCTGTCGTTTCACCTCGGTACTTGGAAACAAGCGCACTTGTGTATCAGCATTATCTCGAAGACGGCCTGCTACTTGCTCTCCTGACAATGAATCGACGGTTTTGCTAGACACCTGGCCAGAAAGCTCGTCCGCATTCTGGAGAGATGTCTGGCCGAGATAACGGCTCCCGCGAAGCTTCCGTTGAATATATGTTGTTTTCCTTGAGCAGACTTTTTATTTGTGCACCACTGTGGCCACGGTCTTGCGTAAAGTCAGGGTTCTGTTTCATGGGTTTCCTGTAGAACTGGCGTGATCCATTATTTAAGAGGAAGCTTTAGTTCGGGCCTATCTTCGATGCCGGATACTCAAATACATGTAAAATGCAGGAATGCTTTTATGAGAAAACCGCTGAACCGATTTAATGAAATGTGCTTCATTCAAGAGGGAAAGTTAAATTGCAGAGACTGCAGCAAATAGAATTTTGGTTTAGATAGTCTAATGTTTTCAAAGAATTGCCGGATGTTCGTAAATTTGAAAAAAAATAGAAGCATGAAGTTTACAAATCCGCAGCTCAGCAATTAAAAACAAATATGGCATTTTTATAAACTGCACCCGTTGGAGTATCAAAAGCGAACAATTTTTTTTTGCTATACCTTAAAACTTACGTGAATTTGTTATAATGTTTGGAAGGGTTTTGAAAATGCAACATTCACAACATAGTGGTATATTTCAGGATGGTGTATGTTCTTCTTTCTGGGGTTTTACGTGCCAAAACCAGTTCTGATTATGAGGCACGCCGTAGTGTAGGGCTCCGGATTAATTTTGACCACTTGGGGTTCTTTAACGTGCACTACAACGCAAGCACACGGGCGTTTTTGCATTTCGCCTCCATCGAAATGTGGCCGCCACGGCCGGGATAGGATGGTGTATGATATATGATTGCTATCCGCTTTGGATGTATTATTAGGTGCAGTTTACAGAATTACGATATCATTTTTAACTGCTGAGGTACATAGCTCTTTACGTCAAGCTTTCTTTTTCGAAATTTGGCAATTCTTTAAAATTTTACGTAAAAAAAGTAGACAGCCTATAATCAAATATCCCTTTCTGCAATCACTACACTTTAACTTTTTTTTTCTAAATTCAACATAACTCATCAGATTTGCTGTATTGGTTGCTCTGAGAAACTATTGCCGATTTCCAATGTATTTCGATAGGAGCCCCCAAGCTTAATGCTCCCCCTAAGTTCGAGCTTGAATAATATACTTGTTGGCAAGATACGTTTGTAAACGTGTGATTGTGGCCTAATGAGCTAGTGCACCGGCGTACTGAGCTCAACGGCAGAGGATATGTTTGTAAAGCGTCTTGGGAAGGAAGAGGAGAAAATAAAGGGAGAAGGCTGGTATGTTATTCGGAAGCGTGTCTAGTTGGCTAAAAATTACTATATGCTTTGGTCGTCATACCACCTTACGCTCCATCAGCATAATTTCTATTTAATTCCGCTAGTATTGTGCTATTATTGTCAATCAATCGAGATTAGATCACCGGCGTCATGGCATTGTATTCCGTCGCAAATATTTATCGCCATCACTTCAGAATCATCTCATCGTCATCATGCCGTGGTACTTATATGGCTTCGTCGTTCTATCGACATCATTCCTACCTCGTAATTCCATCGTCGTCACTGCATGCGCCGTCGGCCTGCGGTCCTCGTTTTACCATCGTGAGGCAACATTGGCGAGCGTTGGTCATAACAAAGCGGGTCAATCAGTGAGACAGTGTATGGGCGCACATAGCCGAATCACTTGAAACATCAGGAGAAACACTACGGATTCTAAATAAAGGTGTCTTTGCTAACACGGTGTGTCGCTTCTTGTTCGCTAGATTGTGTGAATGTTAATCGCATTAACTTCGATAGTCATCTTAACATGGGTTCTGCAGGAATTCTTTCGTCTTCGCGACACTAACGAACTCTTGTCCACATTGTTCCCAGCCTATTAAACACCTCGAATTCCTAGAGGTGATCGTGCTCAGGCATGTGACGGACGACCCGAAGTTTGATGGAGGTAGCGGTATGATTTCAACAGCGGCGCCGCCTATCGACAAGGGGAAACACATTTGGATGGGTGGGAATAGCGGCGAAAGGCACACTTCAAGAGTTGCTAGACATCACAGATTCGAATCAACCTGACAAAGAGTTAGAAATATATATGCATGGCAGTTGCGCTAAAGAAATTGAAAACTATTGGATTGGTGCGAGACTCGCTGCAAAAAACATTCATTAGACTGTCTCAGGTATCCGAGCTATCCTTAACGAGAATCAATGAGATGAGTTTCGATAGAGCTCGTTACATTTTTCAAGAGTGGAAGACCTGCCTAGAGGCAGAGTCGACTGCAATATTTTGTTGCTGCACAAAAGCATGTATATTTTCGGCGTGATCATTTTAACGGAAAAACAAAAATTAAATAAGTTTTCAAGAAGTACTTAGAGTACCTCGATAAAATTGTAGCAAATGAATTCTGAATAGTTCATTTGCAACTTTTTTGTGTCTTAAGGCACAGGGAACTTACTACTGGTTTCCATTAAGTTTCTTCGTTATATTTTCAAGCCAGTTGAATATTCTGCCGTAGGTTAATTCACAATTAGCCCAACTAATTAAACTGAGACTTTAAAGTGTATATTGTTCTTAGACAAACGCTTTAAGCCTACGCGGATGCTGCAAAATTTCTCAACATTGGGGAGGGGAATGTGAAAAACAAAATAGAAATGCAGAGCACTTCATTGCCTTCGTAAATTTTTATTTTGAATGCTATTTCCACTCGTTAAGTGGCTAGACCCTCGTATTCGCAGCCTTGTATATGTTTTTGTAGCACTAGGTGCGTTGTCGGCGAATTTACGTGAATAAGCAAGCAGATAATAATTTATTCTGGCGGAGAAAAAAAAAACAAGGAAAGCCTACGTTGTAGATGCACTGTACTGACACACAATTCGACAGAGTCTAAATTTGCATATATTTCTAAACAAAGATGCCTAAATTGTCGATTGAAAAATTGACATCATTATAATGAAGCCGAATAAAGCAATAAACATGGCATGTTCCGTGTGAAATATGATGAGCGTTAGCCTTGTGGGTAAACAATTTCTGTTTAATGAAAAAAAAAAGCTTCTAGTGGCCGTGTATTATCGTATTCCTGAAAGCCAGTAACCAGCGTATCTAAATATACATTCGCGCCAAAATTTTTGGCTCGAGTTCCATCCCTGTAGGTACATCCGAATGACTATATGAGATTCAAAAGTGAGATTAAATGGCGGGCCGCGGCGTGTACGGTAGTGTTCACCTATGCCTTCGCTATAGTATGTTGCCGCACACATTGAAGCACGAGCATGGTGATCAACCGATGTGCTTTTCTAAAACTTCATCCCTAAATGTAAGCGGGGGTTCTGCCTCTCCTGGTGGTTGTTGCCAGCCTGATCCCTCCCTATTTTCCTAACTGTCGATTGTACGGTTTGTTTTCATACCAAATATTCACATAATAATCTGTGGGTGCTCGGCTAGTAATGAAATGTTTATTTCTCTCACAGTTAAATTATCAAGTAACCAGCAAGAAGGGATGCAGGGCAAAAACCTGCTTTGATGCAGCTTGAACACCGCCCGGCCGCCGTTGATCACATGACAGTATCTTCCCAATAATCGTAAACTCGAGCTAGCTTCGTATAGACAAAAGGGCTAATGGGTCGAACAGAACCGGGCCGGCCAAAGTATGGTACTTTCGGGCTCGGGCGAGGCCCAGACCTGAAAAACGGGCCCGTGCAGTGCTCTACCTCAGATAGTCTGATCAGCATATTCCCATACTGTGATGTAGTAGTGACGCTGAAGTAAACAGTCGCAAAACTGTGTATGCCGAAACTGATTCTTTATTGGGCGAACATGTGCCCACAAAAGCAAGCTACACTCGAAGCACAATGAAAGCGGCGAACACAGTCGGCGATCGTCGAAATCTGATCAGCGGCGAAACGCGTCGGCTTTTTACATGAGTCATCGAAGGCCCCAGAGTAATCCCTGGTAGCCGCATGTCTTCCAGAAAGTTCTAGATAATTCGCGTCGCTCATACAATCAGATTACATGAGCGTCGGTGACAAGAGACAACGGATAGAAGCATTGATAACGTTCGAGAAACTTTCGATACATGCAGGCGCGTCCTGTGCCTAGCGATAACGTTTAACATTTGTTAGCCGGTGAAAAGCGGTCACCGGTGAAAGATAAACATGTATACGTGTCAATACCCTCCCCTTAAAAGGAAGACGACGACGAAGTCTCGAGTGTAGAGTGGCTCGCGTTGAGCTCCGCATTTTTCAATGTTGCGGTGGCAAACCTAATCGTGACCCATCGACAACGCAGACCGACGGAGCCGTGAAGTTACAAAGAATCAGTGGAGACCGACCTTTGGGCCCTGGGACGTCTTCACGGGGAGCAGCAATTTGAAACAGGCCAGTATCACGCGGCGGGGCTGCTAGGCCTACCGCCAGCTTGGCGCGGCGGTAGCGGCTGCGCCGGAGGGGTGGGCTCCGGAGTTTGGTCTAACCATGGCCACAGGCGGGGCGCAAAACTCTGATTCCACCGGAACACGATCTCGTCCAGTCGAAAACGACGACCGAATGGATCTAACGGGACCATGCACACCTACGATCGTGCACAACCACCGCGAAGAGGTGAGTGGAAACCTTCAACCCTCAAGCTTGCTCGACACCGGAGCCGACTGGCAGACGGTTTTGACATTGCGTCAGCAAAACAACAAGCATTGGAACGCAAACGCGACAATGCGGCACCCAAACACTCTTCGGAAACCAATACCACGAGACGACCCAAAGAAAAGTTCCCTGAACTCCCACACTTGCCGCAAGGCGACTTTAAAATCATAATAAGACCGCACCAGGTTCCGCACCACTGCGGAACATTGTAACACCCACACTTGTGACAGCAGTCATCGAAGCTTGTCAACACAAATTCTCCGGGGACCAATTCATCCTACGAATCAACCCGGGATCTAACATACCTATTTTTTCCACCAAGCACCAGGAAGTGGCTGAGAAAGCAGGAGGTATACGAAACCTAACGATCAATGATCATGCATACGCCGTCAAAGTGTATGAGGCGACAGGAGAAGACGCGCTAAGAGGGGTGGTTCACGGAATTCCGCAACACACCCCACCCGAGGCTTTGCTTGCAAATATGCGGGTGCGCACGCATGGAGTAGAACTCGTGCAGGCACGCATGATAGGTGACACCAAGAGTGCCGCCTTGACCTTTAGCTGGCCCATACTACCTAAGACGGTCTACTACTACGGAGGGGAACTTTTCTGCCACCCCTTCCGCGCCACGATTCAAGTCTGCAAGATATGCCGCGACAAAGGGCATCGTACGGATGTTTGCCCCAACCCCGACCGCCGCATCTGCAAACTATGTGGGCTTGAAAATCCAACCGAAGGACACCCATGTGAACCTAAGTGTGCCTCGTGCGGGGGGGCTCATCCCACCGGGGATCGAAGCTGCAACAAGGAGGGCGCTGCGGTCACCGAGGTCTGTGGACGTGCTCCTATCGGCTCCGTCATCTTCGCATTATTCCGCAGCGATTTCTATCTAATTTTGCGAAGTTCTTGCACCAAGAGTTTCGTGAAGTTCCAAGGAAACCGTGGATACCCGATTTGGAGGTAGGGCACCATTTTTACGAATTTACGAGAACTTTTCTACCGCGTCCACGCCGCTACCGAACTGAGCCTAGGCGTGCACACCAGACGCTAGGCTCAGCCGACGCGTTCGCCGCGCGCCGGTCGGAACGCGAGAGCTCGGCGAGACGCCACCCGCCCTTCGCGCCGAGCGCGACACGGAGAGAATGGCGACTTCTAGCGAAGAAATGGATAGCTCTGCGGAGGAGTTACCAGCAACTCAGACTACTTCAGCAATACCTAATGAGCAACAGGACAAGACGGGCTGGAAAGTGGTGATCAGCCGGAAAACGAAGAAGGAACGCGCCGAAACAACTGCGCAACAGCAAGCACAACATACAAGCAGCGGGCAGGTGAGCTCTTCTCGCACGCCTCCTAAAATTATGAACCGGGTGATTAGAGCCTCACGCATGCCACCCCTACCACAAGACAACATTAAGATAGTGCTTCGCCCAAAGGGCGGCTTGAACATACAAAAGATCGGACCGACCTCAGTGAGTAAAGCCCTCATGGCAGCAGTAGAACTTAATGCAGAGCAGACCACGGAGGACATTACATGTCCCAATATTACACAGAATATCATGGTGGCGAGCACGCCCTTTCGAGAAAATGCAGACAAGTATGCGGACGTAAGGGCTGTCCGAATAGCCGGAAAAGCGTACGCAGTCAGCGCTTACGAAACTGCCCCAAGCGACACCTGCAAGGGGGTAATCAGATACATCGACACTGCCGACGATCACAGGACGATTGAAAGAAACATCGTGAATGACCGCAACCCCTTGGCACTAGCGGCGAAAAGAATCAAGAACTCAGGATCAGTGATCATTGTGTTTGATGGACTTCGCGTCCCAAACTTCGTAAGATATGGACCAACACTGGTACCCTGCTCCTTATATCGCAAACAAGTGGAAATATGCTACGTATGCGGCAAACTCGGACATCGTGCGGACGTTTGCCCCGAGCCGGGCTCCACCAAATGCAGGGGCTGTGGACTTCCTAACCCCACCTCATCCCATGTGTGCGATCCGAAATGCAAGCTGTGCGGGGGCTTGTACGCGACAGCGGACAAGGTGTGTAAGAACCGCTATCTCATTCCATACGTAGTACGCGCACGACGACAACGAGCACGACTGGAGCAACAAGAGAAGGCACAGCTAGTCGAAGAAGAAAAGCAACACGCGGAACGAGGCCGTTCTTGGTCGAAGACGCCGGGACGCAGCCGCTCACGCTCTCGATCGAGGAGCCGCACACCTGCGAGGACAAGCAGGAGTCGTTCAAGGTCACAGGTGCGCTTCGGTGGAAAGAACAACGGAGGCGACGGCACGTGGGCAGACAAAGTCAGAGGTGCTACGACGACCACGCCAAAGGAAAGTGAGTCCCGCAACCCAGATAAAGAGCGGATAGCTATGTTAGAACAGGAACTAAGAGAGCTAAAAGCCGCTTATACTAAGCTAACACTTGAATTAACTGAAATAGGTAAAGCGAACAACAGTAGGCCAACGCGCACTCCCGGACCACCAACCGACATCGAAACTCCCCAGCCAGTTGAGATTGCGAGACAGGGAGAGCAACGCGAAGAATGCCCGCCTCCTAAGAAGCGAGCTGTAACGCAACCGCGAATGGCCATGCGATCAGACGTTAAGGACGCTATGGACGCCATGAGCGAGAACATGAGTCTAATGCACGAGAGCATGGTGCGAATGAACGAGGAAATGGACATACTTAGCACGCGAGTTCAGAAAATGGAAATGTATCTAAACAACACTGTAGTACCGTCCATGGAGAGGATGAGTTCACAACACGTCGGTGCGCAAGGCCCACCACATGACGGTTTTACTGCAAGTGAAGGGGGCTACAACAGCCAACATGGCAATGACAAATAAGACACGAAATCTCCGCATCTGGCAATGGAACTGCAGGGAGGTCGCCTCAAAAAAGGCGGTCCTCCTGCAGATGGTCAAATCAGAAACCGAAAGCCACGCGTCATCTTCCTACAAGAAACACTCATAACTGAACTGGATCTTACGGGATATAAAGCCGAAGCCCACAGAAACGAGCAAGGAAGAGGCGTCGCTATTCTGATTGGAAAGAAGGTCCCGTACATTCGGCATGAAATCCGCAACACAGCCTGCTATCTAGAACACCTCACGATCGAGATCATACCGAACGACCACGTAGGGAACAAGCAAAGCATTTTTCTCACTAATCTGTACAGCAGCCCTAAGGACACGAGGCAAGGGTTCAGAGGCATACTGGGCAAGTTTGCGCGCATCGCCAAAAATAGTCCGCTGATTGTAGGTGGGGATTTTAACGCCCCACACCAGGCATGGGGCTACGCGTATCCCTCTAGCAAGGGAGATCGTCTTCACACGGCAGCCTCCGATCTCGAGTTCACGCTGATCACAGAGCCAGAAACCCCAACTAGATGTGGCACTTCCACATGTCGAGACACCACACCGGACCTCACTTTCGTCCGGGGCGTAGAGAAATGTGCCTGGCACAACTCGGGCATAGACCTTGGAAGTGACCACTATATTCTCCGAATTGATGCAGAGCTCCCGGGAAAGAAGCAAAGGGAGTACAAACTAATCGATTGGGACAAATTTCGTGCAATACGGACGCAGCCATCCAACTCAACAGGAGCAAACACGAAGCACACAATAACTAGTTGGACCAAACAGCTCAAAGCAGACATCGTATCCTCGGAACGAACGATTACGACGGACGTTAAGGTAGAGAGAATGGACAGTCGGCTAGCGAATCTACTCGAAGCCAAACAATCCATACTAGCCAGGCGGAAGGGTCAACGTTTCAACAGAAGACTACGAAGGAAACTCGCCGAACTCAACAAGACCATTGAAGAATACTGCGTGGTTCTCTCCCGACAACAATGGGACGAAGTCTGTAACCCCCTCAACGGGCAAATACGCAATGGGAGTGGGTGGAGGCTCATAAAACACCTCCTCGACGAAAACGGAACAAAGTCCAAAACTATGCAACGGATCAGGCTAAGCAATTAGTACACCACGCGAAGCAAAGCAGTACTGCCGAAGCACTTATAGAAGACCTTGCCAAACGGTACTTACCGCTTAAATCGGGGCAATCTCGTAGATTACAAAGGAAGAACTACGACGGTGTCCCAAACTCGGAGCTAGATGCGGACTTCACAGAAAGCCAAGTGCGCTTCGCAATTCACAACCTCAACAGTAACTCTGCAGCAGGCCCCGATGGTATCACAAATCGGACTCTCCGAAATTTAGACGATACATCGGTCACGTTCTTAACGCAACAAATCAACAAAGCCTGGAAAACCGGCTATCTACCTGCAGAGTGGAAGCATGCCAACACGGTCCTCATCCCAAAACCGGGCAAGCCACTGGGGCTACCAAACCTGAGGCCGATCTCACTAACGTCCTGCCTTGGAAAACTAGCCGAACACGTCATCCTGAACCGACTATTGGAATACGTAGAGGAAAAGGAGTACTTCCCCTACAATATGATCGGCTATAGGCCGGGTCTCTCAACGCAAGACGCTATGCTAAGAATCAAGAAAAGTCTGCTGGATCGCCCCAGACGAGACACCAAGGCGCTACTAGGCCTTGACGTGGAGCAAGCTTTTGACAACATCCAACATGAAGCCATTCTCAAAGCCATATCTGAACACAATCTCGGAACACGTTTCTACCGCTACGTCAAGGCGTTTCTGGAGGATCGAACGGCTACTCTCCGGATAGGCGAGCACGTCTCGGACATCTTTGAACTGGGCGATAAGGGAACACCGCAAGGCTCGGTACTTTCGCCATTCTTAGTTTACTTCGCGATGACAAAGCTCTCTCGCGCACTGGGTGAAATTGCCGACGTGGAGCACACCCTATACGCAGACGATGTCACCATCTGGAGCACTGGTGGCAGTGATGCGGAATTAGAATCTCGCATGCAAGAAGCCATCTCGGTTACCGAAGCGCATCTCACCCCAATGGGACTTCGCTGCTCTTACAAAAAATCCGAGCTACTCATCTACCATCCCCCAAGACCAGGGCGCCCTTCCAACGACTGGCGCAGACACCACACTCCATGCATTGAGTTACACGACAGGGACGGAAATCGCATACATACGGTTGACAAAATACGAATCCTAGGACTAATCATCCAAAGTAACGGCTCCAACTGGGTGATGCTGGAAAGCATCAAGATCAAGATTGCGAACACGATCCGAATGTTTCGGCGCATCATGAATAGGCACAGGGGACTGAGCGAGGACAACGCCATTAGAATGGTCCACGCTTTTGTACTTTGTCACATCACATACGTGGCTGCGATGCTCAACTGGAAAAAAGAACACCGGAAAAGGCTCGAAGTACACATACGACGAGCTTTCAAGACAGCGTTGGGGCTCCCCGATAATGCCTCCACTGATCTACTCTTACAGCTAGGAGTGCACAATACCCTTGCCGAAATCATCGAGGCTCCGCACACGGCACAGATCGCACGCCTATCAAGCACCAAAGCGGGTAGGAAGATTCTCGTCCAGCTCAGCCTGAACACCATAGCGGAAAAGGACAACGTCTTGCAGTTACCTAAAGTCATGCGAGAAGCAATTAAAGTGCTCCCATTCCCAAGAAACGTACACCCGATCCACAATCAAGGAAGAAGACCCGCCCGCGCCAGAGCCCTCGCGGCAGACGCGACAAGGTTTCCCGACCAGACAGCTTTCGTGGATGCTGCGCACATACCGGGAAAGCACGCCTACTCGGTAGCAGTAATCGACGGACACGGGCGAACGCGCAACTCACTCACGCTTTACACTAAGAAGCCAGATGTAGCTGAACAAGCAGCGATAGCACTAGCTCTCAAAGACTCGAGCTTCACAACTGTATACAGCGACTCTAGAGCAGCCACTCGAGCTTTCGCCAAGGGCGGGATAGACAAGACGACGCTACGAATCCTAGGCGGAAGTAACATCACTGATCACTCCATCGTATGGTTCCCGGCATACATGGGCAGCTTAGGGGGCGGCCTGCGGAATCTCAATGAGATCGCACACGAGGCGGCGCGAGGACTCGTCGACCACGTCCCTCCGGTTTTCCCCGCTACCCCACATATCGAGTACAGCTAGGATCAATTATTCACTTACAACGAGCTCACTAAGCACTTTTATCTAAGCTGACGAGAGTTCCCCCTCCCGGATAAGAAATTAACGCGCAGCCAATCAGTCACGCTACGCTTGCTCGAAACGAACTCATACCCCAACCCCTGGCGCATGAAGCACATCAACCCAGACTACGACGGACAACATGAGTGTGAACATTGCAGTGAACGTGTTGACTTGAACCATATGCTGTGTGGTTGTGCATCGAGTGACGATTACGCCAACAACAAGGAACATTGGGACATAGTGCTAAAAAGTGCTTCACTACACGACCAACTTCGGGCTGTCCAGAAGGCCCGCGAGGCGGCGGAGAGCTTCGGGATCTCTGCCGACGTGGGAGGTGCCCTCTACACCTGGCGCCTAGCCGAGTGTCCTTCAGGACCATTTCTTTGGGAAATAAAGTTTTACCACCACCACCACCACCAAGCTGCAACAAGCGACTGAAACAGTTACCACAGCGTACACCTCGAACATCTCGACAGCAAGCGGCCAAACAACCACGGTTGTTCTTCTCGGAGGATGAAGAAGAATACTACAAGGATAAGACAGGACGCAGCAGAGCAACTAGAAGCAGATCCCGCTCAAGATCTCCACAGCTGACTGCCCCTGCTTTACCCAAGACAGACGAACCTAAACAGAATCGTGAGCGATCCCGGACTCCGGTGAAGAAGCTGGCAGGGATTCTAGCCCCTCCGCACGGTGCTGGGACTCCCCAGAAGACACTGGCACAGGTAAGCTGGGCGGGGGTCACGTCCTCCACAACCAAATCCATCACACAGAGTGAGCGATTCACACAGAGTGAGCCAATAAGGGCGTTCTAGCGGAAAACAAACAACTCAAAGCTAACTTAGATAGCACCAAACATGAACTTGAAATACTAAAACGCCAGGTGGAATCGTTAACAGCACTGATAGGATCACAGAAACCCCAACCATCCACACAGCAGCAACAACACCCACAAGACCTCGAATATGCGAGGGTCCCTCTACAAACCTCACCACAATCCCCAATTTCACCAGTGACACTCTTCGCGGAGCTACAAACAACACTCACAAAGCAAATGGGCGACATGTTCGCTCAGATGAAAGAGGAACTACAACAACATATGAAGACACAGATACAACCTATGTACAAGGAGTTCCAAGACCTCAAGCAATATGTGGATGAGTCTCTTCAAGGCGTTAAGAGGACCCGCAAGCGACAATCTAGCATTGGCGACGATAAGCCGTATGTCAAATACATCGTAACCACGGAGACTGAGGAAGCAACTTCGGGCACTCCTCAACATGGCTAACAGAGCATCCAGACAACAAGAGAATCTTGGTATTTGGCAGTGGAACTGTCGCTCACTACATAACAAACATGCTACACTCACACAATACATCAAGGCGGCGCTAGTCCCACCCGACCTCATTTGCCTGCAAGAGACCGACCGTAATACCGAGGGTCGAAACACACCATCAAATAGTCACAATTTGGCCGGTCAAGAAAGGACGCCCTAAATGTGTATTAGTGCACGTGTACAGTCCCCCTAGCGAACGCAAGGCCGACTTCTTGACAATCCTGAACCACGCATCCACACTGCTTTCAAAGCGGGACCGATTGATTTTCCTTGGCGATTTTAATGCATGGCACACCGAATGGGGGTACGGGCGAGATACGAGCAAGAGAATCAATCTACTCAGCGCCACCCAGGCCCACGAGTTACTGCTGCTCACACATCCGGGAGTTCCTACAAGGATAGGCAACAGCGTGACTCGGGAGACTACGCCGGATCTTACCTTTATCAACAATGACAACGGTGTTACCTGGAGTAACCTCGAGGAAAATTTAGGCAGCGACCACTACATCCTATGCACGACGGTGAACACGGCAAAGGTCCGCCTAGCCTTAAGGACGGCCAGGCTGACGGACTGGAAGAAATACCGAGAACGCCAGCAGACAGCCCCCTCGACACCCACTACGGCAGAAGGATGGAGTAATTTCCTAAAGCAACTCTAATGCCACCAATAAGGAGCTCCAAACCACACCAGACACGCCGGCTATTGACAACCACCTAGCCCATCTCTGGGAAGCTCGTAAAAGTTTCAGCAAGAGGTGGAAAAGGCAGCGCCGCAACCGTAACCTAAGGCGACGAATCGACCGACTGGCGGAAGAAGCAAACACCTACGCTCGAACACTCAATTACAACAACTGGCACATCTTCTGTGACTCCCTCAGAGGCACACTGAGTACGAAGACATGGGCCATACTGCGATGCATGCTGGATCCGACCAGTACGCGCACGGAAACGGCTAATGTCATGCGGCGACTCATAGGAAAGTATCAAGGGACGGAGACTGAGCTGTTGCAACAACTCAAGACCACCTACACCGGTGAGGCTCAAACACCTACAACAGAACCCAAAGAATACCATGGGGAAGCCAGCGAAGATCTAGACGCCCCCATCACCTGCGCAGAACTTTACGCAGCCGCGCAGACTTTCAAAAGAAACACAGCACCAGGACCAGACCGCGTCACCAATGCGATGCTTCGCAATCTCAGTGACACGGCCATCGGACAGCTTGTGCATTTGTTCAACGATCAGGTCTGGAGGAAGGGAGGTCGGGTACGAGCGCCATGGAAATCGGCCAACATCATCATGATCCCAAAACCTGGTAAGCCACGAGAGATAAGACAGCTGCGGCCCATCTCATTAACATCGTGCATGGGCAAGCTCTTTGAAAGAGTTGTGCACACCCGGCTGGAGAATCACCTCGAGCGTAACAGCCTTCTTCCCGACTCGATGTTCGGCTTTCGCAAGGGAGTCTCTGCACAGGACGTCTTCCTCATGCTAAAAGACGAGGTCCTCAGCTCTCCCCCGGGCAGCCTAGACAGAATCCTGCTCGCCCTTGACGTCCGAAAGGCCTTTTACACCATATCTCACTCCGCAATACTAGAAGGCCTTGAGGACGTCGGATGCGGAGAAAGAACATTTCATTACATTCAGGACTTTCTGCGTGACCGCACTGCAACAATTGCGCTCGGAGCGTCACGGTCACTCCCATATGAACTGCCGGGCCGCGGCACGCCTCAGGGTGCAATTTTGTCTCCGCTCCTATTCAATATTTAAATGTGCAAGCTCGCCCTACATTTACAGGAAGACAAAGACCTCGGCGTGGCAATTTACGCCGACGACATTACGCTCTGGGCGACCAAAGGCTCATACGGGGGCAGACAAAACACACTTCAGCAAGCCCTAGACACGGTCGAATCATACACAAAACATGCCGGCATCAAATGCGCACCGAGCAAATCAGAATACATACATATTCGACCACCAAGAACCCAAGCCAACAGAGCTCCGCCATTAAAACTACTTCTAGACGGAGAACCCATCCGAAAAGTCCAGCAGCTACGAGTGCTCGGAATGCATATACAGGAAACGGGCAGTGCCGGCATCGCCCTGTCCAAACTCAAGCGCACGGTTCGCAGTGTTACTAGCCTCATTAACAGAATAGCACGTAGCAGAGAGGGAATGACGGAGACAGACACCGTGAAATTAGTACAGGCCTTCGTCATAAGCAGAATAACTTACGCTCTTTCTTTCCAAGCGGCCCGACAAACTGATATCGACCAAGCAAATCGACTGCTCCGGATTGCCTGCAAGGCGGCACTCGGCCTGCCCGAAAACACGAGCACTGACCGTCTAAGCGAGCTGGGCATGATGAACACATACGAAGAACTCGCCGCGGCCACACTCATGGCCCAGCGAGAAAGACTAAACGCAACACCCCAGGGGCGCTCCGTGCTAAAACGACTACGATACCCTCTAGCGCCACAGTTCTGCGGAGACGAGACCATACTTATGCCACCTAATCTACGAACAAGAATCCATGTGAACCCCATCCCATGTCACGTGAACCCTCACTTCTACGTGAAACGGCGACAAGCCCGAGCAGCCATCCTGCGCAAAAGGCAGGAGGACGCAGACACATACTTTACTGACGCGGGCTTATACCCCAGAGGTGAGACAGCGACTCCTACTTATGTGGCTGTCGCGACAAACCGGGGGAGACCGATCGTAGCAGCGTCCGTACGCACGACTTCAAGCGCCACGGCGGAATCCGCGGCCATAGCCCTAGCCATCCGAGACGCTGAGGCCAAGAGCCAGTCGGCTTATACACTCACAGACTCGCAAGACGCCTGCCGGCTCTTCCTTCGGGGAGTTCTACCGGCTGTGGTCCTTCGCATACTAGGACCAAGCCTCCAAATGGACCACGGGATAACCTGGTGTCCCGCACACACCGGAGTGGAAGGCAACGATCGGGCGGATCGTCTGACTCGAGGTATAACAGGCCGAGCCGCGATACATACCGCTCGAACGGACGCCTCTCCGACACCTGGCAGCACACCGGGAGACATACTTGAGGCACAACTAGGAAGACGAGCCAAAGCTCCACCTCACCCCAAGCTAAACAGGCGACTGACGAGGGACTGGCGCCCAATACAGACAAACACCTACCCACATTTACATAGACTGCACAAAATATTTCCTAACAAACACAGCGACAGATGTCCATGGTGCGACTCCACCCCGACACTAGAACACATCACTTACCAATGCAAGCAGCGTCCGGCAGACGCCGTCTCGCCGCTACTTGACGATACACTTAGCAATTGGTCGTGGGAGGCGCAACTCTCCGAACTGGACTTGGGAAGCCAATTGGCGACCCTCGACCAGGCCCGGCGCACCGCAATAGCCAGTGGGGCCCTGGAAGAGGGGCTCCACCCACAGTGACCTAGCAGGATCTTAATTTAAATAAAGTTGTTTTTCTCTCTCTCCCCTTAAAAAGCATCGTCCCGATGTTACAAAGAAGAAAGCGAAAACAAAACCACGCGTACAGAGAGAGAGAAAAACACAACAAACAATAACAAAGTAACAAAGTACCGACGTTCGTCACCGGGCGTAGAAAGGCTTAAAACACACCACGTGGATGACTTCAGGTCGTGCCCGGCGCCGTTGTGATGGCGAAATGCTGTCTGGCACGACCTCATAGTCCAGTGCGCCAATACGTCGGATGATCTTATATGGTCCGAAATAGCGACGTAACAGTTTCTCGCTAAGTCCTCGTCGGCGTATCGGAGTCCAGACCCAAACTCGGTCGCCGGGCTGGTACTCGACGTAGCGTCATCGAAGGTTGTAGTGTCGGCTGTCGGTCCTCTGCTGGTTCTTGATGTGCAGGCGGGCGAGCTGTCGACCTTCTTCGGCACGCTGCAAATAGCTGGCAACGTTAAGATTTTCTTCGTCGGTGACGTCCGGTAGCATGGCATCAAGCGTCGTTACCAGGCGCGTCCTGCGCCGAGCGATTACGTTTAACATTTGTTAGCCGGTGAAAAGCGGTCACCGGTGAAAGATAAACATGTATACGTGTCAATATGATTATGAAAGACTGAGTAAAACCGCTCAAGACGTAACATGCTTCCCTGTTCAAGGGAAAGGATCCAGTCAAGTTATTTTTTCCTCTTACACTTAGAAAGCGGTTGTATATTGCCAGGTCGAACAGTTTCGCGACGGATTGGACTTTTTCTAGAGCATTAATATGCAAAAAATTAATTGTTGGGCTTTACGTGCCAAAACCACGATCTGATTACGAGGCACGCCGTGGTGGGGAGCTCCGGATTGATTTAGTCCACCTGGCATTCTTTAACGTTCACCCAATGCTGCATTGATATGCACATCAGAAACCACATTCAACACAGGGCATGCCTACACCAACATTGGTAAAACTTGCTTTGTACGCTGCTCTTTTACGTTAATACTTATGTGTTTTAAACTTTGTTGAAAGAAGTGAAGGGTATGCCCTGCATTTCTAACTACGGTAGTAACATGTTATGATCAAGAGCCATCCTCTGACAGCATAAGGCCTAAATATTTCATTGGTGAATTATTTTTTTATTTCAACTGGCCACTTAACAAATACTTATATCTGATTTTGTTACATTTTTCTAGTCAAGCTAATGTCTACATAGTTATTTATGTTTAAGGACATGCTATTAGTGACACGCCATTTTTATACGCGCTTCAAGTCAGCTGCCAATAAAAACAATGACTCATTAGATGCCCTTGCACACAGTACACTATCATCCACAAAAATTGTATCCCGGTTCGATAATATCACACATATTGCTAATAAAAAACCTTGCACTCGGCCGCGCAGTTTACGCTTGAAACAGCGAAGCTGTGTGATCGTAGCCCAGCATATTCTGGAAGTGCGCGCGAGCTTTTCATCTTATTACTCATGTAGATGATAATTGCTTTTCGCGCGTCTCGGACTTACGGCCGACACTGCGCGTTGCGCAGCGCAGCTTGCAACACCGACACCGCGTTCCAGGAGACCCTCTCCGTGAATGCGTCTCTCTCTCTCTCTCGCTCTCATAGCACGCAAAACCTTTTCACCTCGCAGAGCACGAGCGTACAAACGCGCCAGCTGTGGACGAATACGACGACGCTCCAACGCAATCATATAGTTCGCATAAATGCATGTTCTGGCAGCGTGGCTGTTACGACGCTCGCTTTGGGACCGGATGTACGCGGGCTCGAAACCCACCTCGGCAAGAGGCGGGTTTCGTACAACAGTGTTGTACGGAACGGCGTACAAGGAACTAGTTCCTTTTGAGAGGAACGGAGGATTATTGCCACCATTACTTTAAGGGTCGGTGGAACTGTAACGGTAACTCGTTATTTTTACGAAGGAACGGCAGAGGGAACGGCGTTCCTTCTGTAAACGTTCCACGGCACTAAACAGGCGCACCGACGCACGCACATATGCAGCACATCGTGCAGGGCGCAAAGAAGTACCGCGTGTCTCTCACCTGACTATGGTGCATTTTCTTTCGCGAGTTCTGCATTATATTTTTTTATGACTAGGATTCAAGATTGTCACGTGAAGCTCCGTTCTGTAGTTTCTTTCCGCTATGGCGGCCTGTCGGACACTAACATCAGGATGTAACTCTTGCTGAGTTCAAACAAGGGTCTTTACTGAATTGAGAGTATCTATTCTGGACATTTCTATTTTCACTCATACTGCAATATTGCATCAGCATTCATTAAACGCCTAGTATTGTTCCTTTCGATGCGGTTTCTTGTGCAAATATTTAATTATATCCTCCTGAGACCCCTTGTACAATACATTGCACATTGCCTTCCACTTTTTTTCGAAATTAACTAGGAAATGATTAAGCAAAGTATTCACTCTGGGTGTGAAGTACAGTGCATGTGTAACTACTGTAAAGAAGTGGTTTACTCATATTCTTGTCATCCGTATTGAGAAATTTGACAATAAATTGGCCGAAAGACTTCGAGGCATATTTCGAAGTCACCGAGATTTCGTGAAAATACCGGACGCGGCAGCCATATGGCAATGCAGTACACATAGTTCCATCTTCATCTCAGCGTTTAAACAATGAAATGCAGTTTTTACCACAGCTAACATGGGGAGATGATGGAGATAGTCATTTACATGTACATGGAGACGGAGCTTTTGGAATCTATCCGTGGTATTATAGCCCTTGAGGGGCACGGCATATAACCCGTGAGGGCACGGCACTCGGCCTGTGGACAGCATGCCTAAGCCGCTACTGCTGCTTTTGGAGGTCTTGCCGTGTTTTTTCGCCCTGGCTTCTTCAAGCGACACCGACCGGCCGCCACACTTGCCGCATCATCTCGCCGACAGATTTATTGCCCACGCATTGATGAATCATCTGCCTCGTGGAGTGACGTTATCGGTACCAACAGTACTAAAGGACCATCGAAACACGGGCCACTTCTGAGGGCACGGCACTCGGCCTGTGGACAGCATGCCTAAGCCGCTACTGCTACTTTTGCAGGTTCGTTTTCGATATTAAGTTCCGTCTTTCCGTAGCGACAACCGTTTTCTGTTAGTCCTGCCGTGCCCTCGTAGATTTTGCCAGATTGCTCTTGATTACTGGTCAATGGTGTTACTGCTCATAATGTCAGGTGATATTGAAAAAAAAACCTGGGCCTACGAGCGCCCAACTGTGGCAAATGATACTAGATAACCAGGCCAAGGCTGATAGTGGTTTGAATGACATTAAGGCTCAGATCTGCGAACTGAATGCAAAGACAGATAGGGTATCCAGTGCACTTGATGTTATCCAGGAAATGAAAACCAGAATAGATTCTCTTAAGACCACTGTGCGGTTACAAGAAAAAAATGGTAGAATACGAAAACAGAAGCAGACGCAACAATCTTCTCGTGTTTGGTATCAAAGAAAGTGCCTCTGAAACAGACATTGACTTGAAAGAAGCAGTCGTGAAAAAGGTATTTCAGGACAAGCTCGGCGTTGAGATAAAGACGGTAGAAAGAATACATCGCCTGGGCAGGATTAAAAAAGGGAAAACTAGACCGGTTATTATGCGATTCTATGACTATAAGGAAAAGGAGCACGTGATGAAAAACTGCTATAAACTCAAGGGATCCTCCTACTCCGTCAGCAATGACTATGCACCAGAAACAGTGGTAATTCGAAAGCAGTTATGGGAAAGTGCTGCTTCGGAAAGAGCTAATGGGGTGAAGGTTGCCCTGAGCCATGAAAAACTAAAAATAAAAGACAAATGTTGCATTTGGGAGCAGGCTCGAGGATAGCGTCGGGAGATACCGCCAAGCGGGGACAAAACTACCCCAAACTTGCACGGCTTCTCTGTAGCTACTGCGCAGAAGAGTGCTCCTAATTCTGAGCAGCACGCATAGCTACGCCTTCTTGTATTGAATGCACGGAGTGTTGCAAATAAAATTGCAGAACTTGAATCTATACTACTCTCTCATAGCTCACACGTACTTATTATTACAGAAACGTGCATGGTTAAACAGTTCTGCTCCCAATGACTCTGTTGTTCCTCCAGGGTATAAAATGTTCAGATGGGATAGGGTCTCAAGAGGTGGGGGCGTAGCTGTAGTGGTGAAATCATCAGTTAGGGCCGAAAGAATGGACTGTGGCTTTTCAGAAGCAGTATGGTGCAAAATATCATTAAATGGCGTTGCGTTCATAGTGGGAGGCATTTACAGGGCCCCTGCTACCACGCCTGAGTTCCTGGACGAATTAAACACTTTTTTGTCTGCTCACTTGAATAATAGTACGAGGCTAATAATGACTGGAGATTTTAATTTACGGCACATAAACTGGAAAACTCTCTCGCCCGGACACACAGAAGTCTAGAGTGCTGAAAAACTCCTGGAAATTATTTTTTATCACAATTTAAGGCAAATTGTTGAAGAAAGTACACGAGAGACCTCATGTTCTCAGTCATTGTTAGACCTTGTGTTCTTATCTTGCAAAGTAGCTGCTAGTAGAATGTCAGTTGAACCAGGAATATCGGACCACAAAATGATATCCGTCGATATACCAGTCGCTACACAAAGTAGTCGGCGATCACCAGTTTTTAAAACTATAAAAGACTACGCACGGGCAGACGATGCAACAATAGTAGATAACTTAAGTCTATCATTTAGTGAATTTGAATTTGTATCATCTAGTGAGTCAGTAAAGGAACTTTGGCAACGTTTCAAGGGAATCGTCAACCATTGCGTAGATGAAATTATTCCTACCCGCATGAAAAAACAAAGCAGCATAGCCCATGAATAACTCGGGAAATTATACACACAAAGCGTAGAATAAAACGGTTACGCAAAAATAAACAAAACCCAACCCTACTGAAAAATCCACATGCCCCATAACTCCCATATCCAATAATCCGATATGAAACATACAGGATCCCATATGAAAACCTGTTTTTCCAATATGGCATATGATGTTATTGGATATAGGAGTTATGGGGAGTACGGGGTTTTTTCAGTAGGGAACCCAAATATCCGCTTTGTGTGCTCAACTAAAATTAGCGTTAAAGGAATCCATGAAAAAGTACTTTAACGAAACGCTTCCTGGGTTCCTGAAGTCTTCTCCACAAAACTTTTGGAGGTACTTAAGCGATAAAAAGGAAGATATAGACCAGATAAAAAGGGGTTCTGAAATGATCACGGAAAAGAATCAGATAGCAGACTGTTTCAATGTGTTCTTCCAGTCAGTATTTACGAAGACGAGAACAGAGCAAGGAAACAATGAGCGTAGTGAATTGGGAGCTTGCGCAATGGACCCACTAGAAATCACTCAAGCAGGCATATTTCAGCAATTGCTTGCGCTTGACACCAAGAAAGCAAGCGGACCAGACGGGATCCCAAGTGAATTTTTGCAGCGATATGCTGAATGGGTTTCATTTTATCTAACAATAATCTTTAGAAAGTCGTTGGAAACCAGTTCACTGCCTCAAGATTGGCGCAGCGCTGTTGTGATTCCGGTTATTAAATCCGGCAGTCGAAGTCAAGTTAACAACTATCGTCCAATATCGCTCACTTCTGTGAGTTGTAAGCTTATAGAACATGCAATAGCAAAGCATATCATTCTTTTCCTTGAGACGAATAACTTCTTCGTCACAACATGGATTCTGAAGTGGTTTATCCACTGTTTCGCAACTCATTGAGACGGTTATGATTTTTATCTAGCTTTGGATGCGCAAGAACAAATTGACGTCATCTGCATAGATTTTGTGAAGGTCTTTGATAAGGTACCGCATCGTAAACTGCTTTTTAAAATTCAGAATGCAGGTATTGCTCCAGACATTGTGAACTGGATTGCAGCCTATTTGAGTGGTCGTCTGCAATCCGTCCACATTGAAAACTGCGTATCTCATTCACTAGAAGTCTTATCTGGGGTTCCACAAGGGTCAGTATTAGGGCCGTTATTGTTCTTGATTTACATCAATGATATTTCCAGTTTTCTTGAATCACTTGTTAAAACAAAACTTTTTGCCGACGATTGCATAATTTATTCCACCGTGGCAGATAAAACCGATCAAAGGAAAATTAACCGATGCCTCCAAGGTTTATATGACGAGTGCACAAAATGGGAAATGGAAATAAATTATTCGAAATCGACGTTTGCTCATATAACAAGAAAGAAAACCGCGCTTTACTTTGACTATAAAATTGGTGACAACCCTTTGCTGAATGTATGTAGCTTTAAATATTTAGGGGTGATCATTCATCATCATCTGTGCTGGCGCCTCCAGGTGGAGGAGGTCTGCTCTAGGGCTTACCGAAAACTGTGCTTCTTGAGAAAAAGGTTGCAGCATGCACCAAAAAGCTTAAAGTTAATTGCGTACAAAACATTTGTTCGCCCGGTTTTGGAGTATGCCTCCTCCGTTTGGAGCCCTCATCAACTGTACTTGCGAGATAAACTCGAAAAAAATCAGAGAACTGCTTTGCGTTTTGTTTGTTCGCGTTATCGGAGAACCGATTCTGTAACAGACATGTTGAAATGTTGCGACCGGGAACTACTAGAAACACGGCAAGAAAAACAACGAATGAAATTGTTTTTCCAGATAACCAGAAATCAAAAAAAGATAAACAAAGAAACGTACATCCGTCCCCCTCTAAAACACAGTGCGCGTTTAAACCACAGTGTCAGTATACAACCTTATAAAAGACGCCTTGATGGTTTCCAACACTCGTTCTTTGCCTCATGTATTGACATATGGAATGGCCTTCCGGACTGCACTGTAACAGCAGAAAATGTTAAAGAATTTTATGCACAACTAGAATTGTATTACAGGTAACGGGATACGTGAGAATTGATCATGCTTTTTGTTATTTCTTGCATTTCTAACAGTCCTTACACGTGTATACCTTGTTCATTTTCCCTGTAATTTGTGTTTCACAGTGCTTTATGTCGTATTGTCGGTGATGATATTCATATTTTCCTGTCCTGTAATGGCCCTCAAGTGAGGGCTACAGTATTCCTAAATAAATAATAGCACCCACCGACGCCGCAACGCGGGGCCCTTTGGTCGGCGTTCTCAGCCGGCGCCTTAGCGCCGGCTGTCAAAGAAGTGAAAAATTAAGAACCACAGCGCGTGCTCGAGGCGCAAGCTCGGCACGCGCAGTGTCGTTCTAGAAGCTAGCCACGCTGGTCGTCACAGCCGCCTCTCGGCTCACCACCTTCGCCATTTTGAGTAGGGACGGCGGCAAGGCTCGTACGGCCGCTGTCACGTCATCCTACAGTGGTGCTACACTATTCAAATTTTAAAAATTGTTTTTAAAGTTCATGACATAACAGCTAGTAGGCAATAAAAACTACCTTGACCAACGATTATGTCCCGTTGTTGTGTCCGGGTCTCAGGAGGCTATTGGTGCATGTGAGTAACTTTCTATTTGCAGACCTGAAGCGCAGTATCCTGAGTGCGCATTTGAAGACCAAAGTGGAAAGCTCCGTATGTGTGGCACTTGTAGTAGACGAGCACCAAAGTTGCAATTAAACATGTCCGGAGTATGTCTGGTGCTGCTTGGAAAAAATTTGTCTAGGAGCGTTTCTTTGGATTCTTTTTATCTCCAGATAATGTGCCGCCGGAAATGTTCAAATTCTATTAATATACTTAGTTCAATGTGAGATTTAAATTGCTCACTTTATATCACCGCAGGATTATCCGACACCATATTTTAATTTAAAAAAAATCAAATGTAACGTTAATGTAACGACATGTTCCAACGTTAGAAATGTAACTGGAACGCGTTCCATTCACATTAAACTAACTTGTAACGGGAACTCGTTCCAAGATTGGGAAGGAACGAGGAACGAGCTTTCGTTCCTGTTTTAGAGGAACGTGTGCAACACTGCTTTGGTGAACTGTTTTTTCCGCACGTTCCGCCTCCGTGCAAGTTCTCCCCTGCGTTCTAGCGGCGCCTCGGTGAGGCCAGATGAAAACGCGTTAAACGTCTGAACGCACTCGCTTGCCCACGAGTTCATAACTCGAAGGAGAGCTCCGCGGCGTTCAATTGGACATAAATACAAGAGGTCAGGCAAGGAGACACAATCCCTCGAATACTATTCACTGCATGCTTAGAAGATGTATTCAAGCTCTTAGACTGGGAACGCTTAGGAGTGAGAAACAACGGCGAATATCTCAGCAACCTTCGGTTTGCAGATAACATTGTCCTATTCAGCAACAATGGGGACGAATTACAGTAAATGATTGAGGACCTTAACCGAGAAAGTGTAAGAATGGAGTTGAAGATTATTATGCAGCAGACAAAGATTATGTCCAATAGCCTGGCAAGGGAAAAAGAAGTGAGGATCGCCAGTGAGCCTCTAGAGTCTGTAAAGGAGTACGTTTATCTAGCTCAATTACTCACAAGGGACCCTGATAATGAGAAAGAAATTTATAGAAGAATAAAATTGGGCTGGAGTGCATACGGCAAGCATTACCAGATCCTGACTGGGAGATTACCACTGTCGTTGAAAAGAAAATTCACAGGCTTGCGCGGCACACGCAGCGCAGTCACTGAGTAAGATGGTGGAGCGGCTTAAGAGTAGAAATTTCAGCACCACGCACAACAGGGTCTTCTCAGCAAAGTCTCTTTGCCTCGTTTTGGCGAGAGCGATCTCAACTGTCCGCCCGGCATCGACGGCGAGCTGCACTGCAGTCTGCGGAGCCCGATGATGCTTGGTTGTAGCCGCGCACGTAGCTCTACGATTCGCTTCTTCAGCACCGGTTCGTACCTGGTGAGGAGTCGCCATAACGTGTACCGAAGAGGTACCGACAATATGTTGCGCATATGTCACATCGGAATCACGTTTATTGCGCGCCTCGTCTGAATCGCATCTCGTCGTCTGCGCGTGTGCATGCGGCTTTTGCAGGTGCCTCAACTATATGGCGCCACCATACTGGCGGAGGCTCGGGTCGTCGGCGCCTGCGCGCCTGCATAGGGCGCTTTTATAGGGCCTTTTCTGAAGCACACGATGAGCCGAGTACTACACAACTTCGGAGGCACAGACGATCAGCTATTGTATGCCTTACAAAGTAGATATATTGGCCAGCCGATACTTGGAGCAAAGCCGATACTTGGAGCAAAGCCAGCGGCTGACTACGCCGGACTGGAACACAGCGAGCTCGACCGGGACATAACGCGTTCCGAGCTGACACGAGCGATCGCAAGACTCACTCGAAACACCACTCCTGGCAAGGACGGAATCACGAACAAGTTGCTACGTAACCTGGATGATTCAACCATGCAGGCAATACTGGAACTCTTAAATGCACACTGGAGCAAAGGAACCTTACCCCCGGAATTCAAGCATGCGGAGATTACACTGATACCAAAGCCAGGAAAAACGCCCTGCCTGGAGAACCTAAGACCCATTTCGCTTACGTCTTGCCTAGGTAAACTGATGGAACGTGTTATCTTAGACAGGCTACAGACGCATTTCGAAGAATGTCAACTGATGCCGAACACGATGTTTGGTTTTCGGCCCAACTTGTCAACGCAAGACGTGCTTCTGCAGCTCAAAGAGGAAGTACTGACTGCAGCAACGCCGTGCTGCCCAAAAGCAATTCTCGCGCTAGACCTAAAGGGAGCCTTTGACAACGGGGGGCACGAAGCCATACTATTCAATCTCAGTGACACGAATTGCGGCCGACGAACGTACAGCTACGTGAGGGCTTTTCTCACTGATGGCACAGCCACAATAGGGCTAGGAAATGTGAGGTCACAGCGAATAGACACACCTAACAGAGGAACGCCACAAGAAGCAGTGCTGTCACCGACACTTTTCCATGTGGCCATGATGAAACTCCCAGCCCAACTCGAGAAAATACCGGGGATTAGACATGCCTTGTATGCAGACGACATCACGATATGGACGGTCGGAGGGTCCATAGGAGAACAACAAGAGGCATTACAGGAGGCACTAGACGTCGTAGCAAGCTATGCGGAGACATGCAGACTGCAATGCGCGCCGGAGAAGTCGGAGCTCCTCATAATCGAGACGCGCTCACGAGGACGATCAACAGCCCCGGCACCAACCATCCACCTGCGAATAGGTCCTAGAGAGATTACCAAGGTAGACAGACTTCGGATCCTCGGCTTACACTTACAAAAGGACGGGGGCGGAGGATACGATATACAGAAGCTACAACATACGACCACGCAGATCTTGCGCATGATTCAACGAATTACTAGCAAGAAGAGGGGACTCAAGGAACAGGACCTTATCTGATTAGTGCAGGCTCTGATTGTGAGCCGCATTGCGTACTCGGCACCATAATTAAATTTAAGGAACGCGGAAGTGGAGGTACTCGACCGGCTGATACGCAAGGCGTATAAGCAAGCGCTCGGACTCCCACCCGGAACGGCTACTTTTCGCCTCGAGAAGACAGGGGTGTACAACAACGCACGGGAAATCATAGAGGCCCACCTGGTAAGCCAGAAGGAAAGACTACTACGCACAATAGCGGGACGCTGTGCTTGGAACGTCTTGGATATTCCGTACGGAAGACCAGCGCACTGACCAAAATCCCAACACGAATACAAGAAACTATGCACGTCTCACCGATTCCCAGGAACATGCACCCAAACTTCCACATCGGACGGAGACAAGCCCGAGCACAGGCGCTCGCGAGAAAGTATGGAAACCACCCCAATGTCTTGTACGTAGACGCGGCCAGCACCGCAAGAAGCACCGAATTCGTCACCAGCGTAGTCGACAATCACCGGACCGAAATAAATGCATCGTTGGTTTCCAGAGTGAGCGCTGCGGAGGCAGAGGAACTAGCGATAGCGTTAGCCATCACGACGAGACCGCAGTGGGATTGCGTCATAGTTCTGACGGACTCAGACGGCATGCAGAAATTACTCCAGGGCCAAAATTTCCAGGGCTGCACATCGCATTCTGAATGGAGCACACCCGCTGCCACCATACATACAAATCGTGTGGACTCCGGGCATGAGTCCTTACGCGGCAATCAGCAGGCACACGCCTACGCCCGAGCGCATGCACACCGGGAGCCGCGAGATGACCGCGCCGAGCAGTTCCAACCACATCCCATAACATTAACCTACAGTCACATCCTACAACACTATCGCCTTTCACGAAGAACACTACCCCCACCTCATAATGCTCTGACGCGAGAGGAAGCCGTAATATAGCGAAAACTCCAAACAAACACATATCCACATTTGAGTCTTTACCACGTCATACACCCTGCGCTGTATTCCTATAAATGTCCACACTGTGATTAATGTGCAACACTTTACCACATGGTATGGGCTTGCGCAAACACACCACAGCTAACACCCATAACACACCACACCACACGGCAATGGGAGGCAGCGCTGTCCAGCTCCGACTCGACGGACCAGCTCAACCTGGTCAATCGAGCGAGAAGGGCAGCTAAGGCCGCTGGACTCCTGGACTGAGGGGACCACCCACTGCAGAGCGGAGGAGCTACCTACGCTCGCGTGCTCTTTTTCTTAAAGTTTATTCTCTCTCTCTCTCTCTCTCTCTGATGCTCATAGAAGCGCTTGCGTGGCTTAGTGGTAAAGTATCCGACTCCCAAGCCGCGGGCCTGGGTTCGATCCCGGCGGAGACCACGTACTTTTTTTTCGCATTTCGGGCGATAGCGGTTACGCGGCGGCGGTGGCGGCGGACAACGCGAACCGAAATGGCTATTAGAATGAGCCCATAACAGCTTACGCTGTAGAAGTGTACAATCATTGCATTCTACCGGTGCTAACATATGGGGCACAAACTTGGAGGTTTAACAAAGCTCGAGAACAAGTTAATGACCGTACAAAGAGCAATGGAACGAAAAAAAAATGTCGCAGTTTCACCCGAAAGGCGAAGCACCAATGGCGATAGCAACTTAGTAGAGAGCTATACGGAGTAAGGATAGTAGTTTTATCAGCTGTATAAACTTGGACATGCAGCAGCGCCCGCAACGCGCAGAACTGTTGTCGACGCCGTCGCCGTCTTGCCCGCGTTCGCACCGAATGCGCGCGGCATTGTTGACTGTTGCCAGGACCTCTGTGGGCGGCTCGGAGGTTTTCGACGAGATCAGAACGAGAAACTCGTCGAGCAGCGCCGGAAGTCTTTAGCACCTTCTCGACTCGCAACGTTTTATTCCGATAGCAATTATATGGAGACTTCAACCGGATTTCTGCCGTCGCCGTCGTCGTCGTCGTCGCCGGGAGGTTCCGTATAAAGTCCAAGGGCGATAAAATCCTCGCCGCGCGCCGTATGCGCGAGCGAAAGCGCGCGGGGTACGCGCGCTATCACGGAGAGCGAACGCATGGCTGAAAGCAAACGCGACCGTCGCGCGAAAGTCCGTGGGTGTATGGGAGGGAGGGAAGCGGGGAGACGCTGTGCTCCGGCACCAAAGGCGTATCTTGCACCGGGCGTAAGGGGAACTTGCCACTCAATCTCCCACGCGAAAGCAAGAAAGCGGGAAGGCAGCGGGGGAGGGAGGGGGGAGGGGCGCAGCTTCTACTCTGCCAACAACTGCGCTCGTACTTTGCCCGTGGCTGTGGCGGTCGCCCGCACCGTCTGTTATCTCCACACGGCTCTGACCTTTGTATGCGCTGTGCATTCGCCGCTCAGTTTCCGTTGAAGCGATAGACCGCACGAACCTTCGCCCGCTGCGGCGGCTGCGCTTGCTGCCGGCGTTTTGACAGTCGTTGTCTGCGGTCAATGAGTGTGATCTATTCATTTTTGCTTGTGCGAGCTGACACCACTCTTGTTAATTGAGTTAGTAACCGAATGTGTCCAAGTTTATGCAGCCGACAAAAGTACTATCCCTACTCCGAATAGCTCTTTACTAATTGCTATCGCAATTGATGCTCCGCCTTTCGGGCGAAACTGCGACATTTTTTTGAACATGTAGCACCAATATAGTACGGAGGAGTAGTAGATGTGCTTGGGCACCCAGTCTTGTTCGAAAAGAATGATAATGGACTCCGTAGAGCCCATGCGTGTAAAGTCGAGGATGGGAGGGTTCTGCTCGTGATTGAGACGATCCTGAATGTCTTCGTAGAGTGGGTGAGAGGGACCCCGTTGACCACACCGCGGGCGCCGTCTTCCGGGGCCGCTTGGTGGGAGTAGTCGTAGGAAGTGTCTTTGATGAGTACGGACTTAATGACGAGGTAGTGGTGTCGGCGTTGCGGATCGGGAGTGTTGATGAGGACGACGTGTAGGAGGGTGTCTATGATTACGGTGTCTGGCTTGGCCTCTTGGTGTCCGAGGCGGGCTGCTTGCAGAATGGCATCGCGAAGCGCAACGCCGTTTACGGTCCGAAGGTTGAGGCAGCCACGGGGACCGAGGATGATTTTATGATCGTCGATGGGTAGCTTGGGGTGGCGTAGGGCAGAGAGTTGGGGCGGCCGGGGCCGGTGCCTCGCCAGAGCTTGAGGCGTAGATGGCTGCATACATTTCTCGGCAGCGGCGGAATTCGGAGTAGCGGTGGGGAGGGAGTTGCCAGTCGAGCTAGGATGAGTTGGCTAGGATGAGTTTATCCGGTCGTAGGGGACAAAGTCGGGTCTCCTCCGCGCCCCGAGGCCCTGTTTCGATTCCCGCCTAGATAAAAATTTACGTATTTTTCTTTTCAAATGGATTAGTTTACTTTGTTTACATGAACCTGCCTGAATTTGTCATCAATTCGAGCATTTTTTACGCGTTTTTACTATTTGCCGTCGGCCTCGAAAGAGGAACCCGGTTGGGTTTCCATTGTAGCAAATTGCTACATTTGGGTGGATGTCTCAGTTTCCCTTTAATTTAAACTTGAATTTGTAACCCGTAAACTGATACCGTCGAACCCGGATATATCGAATCTGAAGGGGATCACAAAAAGTTCGTTATATAGGTAATTCGATATTTAAAATAATAGGCCCTCAGGTAAACGGTGGCTTACCGATTAGTGCATCCGAGAGCCGCTAACTTACTGCACGCAACTCGGGGAAAAAAGCAAGCACACTTTATTTACCCGCAAAAAAATTACTGGTTCACTTTCAACTTCACTGAGAAGTTCAAGCTGATTGTTTTCTTTACATTGTAGCCGCCATCGCTTGCGGAAAATAAACTCCTGAATAGGCACTCAACCCACACGACGAGGCCTCGAAAATCGGATAGAAGGAATGTTAACGTCCGAGGTAGCATGAGGGCTAGCCGAACAGGCTGACAGGGCTCAACTGACTGCACTATCTACTCTCTACCTGCAGGTGCCAGAATACCTCAAAGTGTACAAAGAAGTGCACTATGAGGTCTTCTGCGTGGCACAGCGTTCGATATATCGAATGTGCTGGTGAACGAGCGTTCTTTATACGGGTGCACGAGCACGATACATTTGCATGGAATTTTCAAGGGGATTTTACAGCTGTTCGATATAGAGAATAATTCGTTGTAAGTTGGCTTGATATATCCGCGTACGACTGTATCTCCGTCGCCACATATATGGCATCGTATTGATCAGCTGTACAAAATACGTATCAGATTTAGTCACATTAACTTCCTTCAGCTCTTTCTGGCCTCGCACAGCCCTTGAATGATATCGCCTCCCCAAAGAAATCCTAAAGAGTACTAATTAACACAAGTCTCATGCAACATCAACTAGCGTACGTTGTGTAATCTGAATTTGTTAATTACTATGTTGCTTTTAAATTCTTTGTAATATCAGATAATATGGCATAATTGTAAAGCTGCCTTCCTGGTGCGCACTGAAGTTTCTTCCACGTACCACCAGGTAAAATTATGATTAAAAAGTTACTTTTTAATAGTTGCATTATTTGTTTAGCCTGCTCAACCCACTTCCTTCCGTAATGCTTTCAAGTGCTGACGGCGCAAATAAATTATTAAACTGTAAAAATTATTTCTTGGATGAGTGGTGGCCACCTCCGGCAATGTTTCATCACCATCATCCGACTATTTTTATGTCCATGGCAGGACGAAGGCGTCACGCAGCGATCTCCAATAACCCATATCCGGCGATGTATAAAGTATGTGCAATATTTAAAGCTACATAGTTTAACACTACATAGTTAAACTCAGTTATTTTTCTGAAATAACTAGTCAATTGTTCCTCTTAGCCGCTTATTTTGTCTGTGTATGAAAGTCTCTCGTCTTATTTGCTCAAATGACAACCTAATTAACGAGCTCTTGAAACTTATATCGCTTTGGTAAATAAGTTGCTATGGTGTTTTTGGACTCACGCGCTAAAATAAAAAAAACGTACATTGCTTTATAAATGCAGTGGATGAAATTGCTGCGAAAAGACAAAGCCAAAAGACAAAAGACATTTGAGCTTTTCATTACATGCCTATAGCCAGGAAGATTATGCAACCAAATGATTGTGTATTACATTCTCAAATTCCTACGGAATTTCCCCTATGTGGAGAAGCCAGTTTAACTTTTAAATGATTCACAATTCGACTTTGTGATCTTTGGACCATATATTTGATAGAGAGAAATGTGCATGACCAATAGTAACATACGTTGGAGGCAAAAATTCTTATCAAATTTTGCAAAATAATCTGTGTTTACCAACTGAACTGCATATTTGTACCCTGGAACAGATAGGAAATTGAAATGAATCATATGCATCAATGTTCGCATTGCGAGTTTTATGAAGTACAGTTTCAGTTTTATTTCTTTGTATTTATGATATATGATAGTTGATGTGATCACATAAATTTCCTGTTTTATGTTTAGACTACTGACACTGCACAAACTATATTTTTGTCATAATACGGAACACAGGCCGCAGAGTGCGGCTCATAAACACATCGGGATAATGAGGTGTAATTTGTGGATACATTTCTCGCTATGGGTAATGTAGGAGCCCCTTTCTCGCAAATATGTCTTGGTTTAGAGCGCGTGTGCTGAAAACGGACTGATTGTCCGCGCTTTCCGTGCAGCTACCGAAGTGACTGTGACAGCCTTTCGCTGTTTAAAGATTTAAGCCTTTCGATGCCAAGCGCCTGAAATATACAGAAACAACGCGCTTGTCCGGAACCGGAAAGGTCGCAAGCATCATGCTAAGGCAGGGATTACCTTTCTACAGTTTAGTCGCCTCCTTGAGCAAAGAAGAAAAACCGGGGAGTGACAAGTCATTTTTAAGCACGCGCTGTCGCTCTTATCGTTATCACAAATGACGACTTGCGCCAACGTACTGCGCTTTGTCGGGTAGCTTTTATGGTTCACTCTTTAGAAAGGGTATTTATTTTTTTCCGCAACGTAACTTACGTCATCGGGGCAGATTTTAAAACATATAAGTTCCTGTGTCAGGCGGTGGTACCTAGGTGACATGAACGCCTGAGAAAGATGGACTTGTACAGTCACTTTCTGTTGGAAGCGCTTATAACGTTGCAATTTAAACCACAATAGAACTTCGTACATGGTATTTTTCTACATAAGTTTAACACAAGCCTAATCAGTCCTCATAACATTAAACTTATAACTTTTTAGCAGAGACACTCTCAGATGACTTCAATATATATATATATATATATATATATATATATATATATATATATATTGTGACGGGGCGTCAAATAGACGAAAAAGGGATAGTATTTATCTACAGGGATTGTTGGCAGAGATGGCCAAGATGGCTGAACACGCGCAGCGTTTTTCGGCGATCGTCGTCTTCTTCCTTAATGCAAGGAGGCGGCCCGTAACATCTAACCGCTCCGGCGGGCTGAGCGCCGTCTCGGCGCAGACTAATTACACGAGGAGGTGACGGAAAAGTACGGCTTCAGTCGGGATACGTGCACGACGTCACGAGATGGCAGGGTAGATGGTGAAGAACTGTTCAGTGGGGCGATTTCATAATTCACGTCACTAAGTTGCCGTAAAACCTTGTAAGGTCCGGTGTAACGCGATAAAAGCTTTTCGGAGAGACCGACGCGACGAGAAGGAGTCCAGAGAAGCACAAGAGATCCCGGAGAAAAGCAGAGGTGCCGGTGGCTGCGGTCGTAGCGGTCCTTTTGGCATAATTGTGAGTCGGATAGTCGCTCATGAGCTATCTGACGTGCCAGATGGGCTCGCGCGGCAGCATCGCGGGCATACTCCGTGGTATGTTGTAGAACAGCAGGTAGGAGCGTGTCAAAAGGCAATGCAGGGTGGTGGCCATACAGGAGGGAAAACGGCGAAAAACCGGCGGTGTCGACACGGGAGGAGTTGTACGCGAACGTGACGTATGGCAAAGCGCTGTCCCAGTCTCGATGATCGTCAGACACGTACATCGACAGCATATCGGTTAAGGTGCGGTTCAGCCTTTCGGTGAGCCCGTTGGTCTGCGGGTGGTACGCAGTAGTGAGCTTGTGCTCCACAGAACAGGAACGAAGGAGGTCATCGACAACTTTCGACAAGAAGTAGCGGCCTCGGTCTGTGAGCAGTTGCCGAGGAGCACCATGACGAAGGATGACGTCATGAAGGAGGAAATCGGCGACGTCAGTGGCGCAACTAGTCGGCAAAGCTCGCGTGATGGCAAAACGCGTAGCGTAGTCGGTCGCAACTGCGATCCACTTGTTCCCTGAAGCAGACGAAGGAAATGGGCCGAGTAGGTCGCGACCGACGCGGTAGAATGGCTCCTGGGGTATGTGAATTTGATGCAGAAGGCCTGCAGGCAACCCTGAGGGCCGTTTACGTCGCTGACAAAGGTCACACGCAGCAACGTAGCGTCGAACAGATCGGTACAGACCAGGCCAGAAAAACCGGCGCCGCACGCGATCGTATGTGCGGGATACGCCAAGATGGCCAGCGGTCGGAGCATCGTGGAGTTCCTGGAGAACAGTAGCACGAAGATGCTTGGGGAGAACAAGCAGAAGCTCTGGGCCGTCGGGAGTGGTACTACGACGGTAAAGAATATCGTCGTGAAGCTCAAACAGACGAAGCGATGGGTCGGGCTGACGAGAATTGAGGCGGTCAATTATAGAGCGTAACGTGTCGTCACTTTGCTGTTCAGCGCGTATGTTGGCCAGATCTGCAATAGCCATGACGAAGTCACCGGTATCACGTTCGGTGGTGTCGGGAGGATCGACAGGGTAGCGGGATAAACAGTCAGCATCTTGATGCATCCGGCCAGATTTGTAGAGCACGTCAAAGGTGTATTCCTGTAGTCGTAACGCCCAGCGGCCAAGCCTTCCTGTAGGATCCTTCAGCGACGAGAGCCAGCAAAGGGCATGGTGGTCCGTGACAACGGAAAAAGTTCGGCCGTACAAATAAGGGCGAAATTTTGCCACAGCCCAGACCAAAGCCAGGCATTCGCGCTCAGTTATCGAATAATTCCGCTCCGACGACGAGAGAAGGCGGCTGGCGTAGGCAATGACACGGTCCTGGTCGTTCTGGCGTTGGGCGAGTACTGCACCTATGCCGTGGCCACTAGCGTCGGTGCGAACTTCTGTTGGGGCCGACAGGTCATAATGCGCCAAAATAGGTGGTGAAGTCAGTAAACTGACAAGGGTGGTGAATGCGGCAGCTTGTGCACGACCCCAGGAAAAAGAGATGTCCTTCTTGAGTAGGTCAGTAAGCGGCCGGGCAATGTCGGCAAAATTCCTGACGAAGCGGCGGAAGTAGGAACACAAGCCGACAAAGCTCCGTACATCGCTAACTGAGCGAGGAACAGGAAAGTCTCGGACGGCACGCACCTTGTCGGGGTCAGGTTGGACACCGCTAGCACTAACAAGGTGTCCGAGAACGGTGATGTGACGCCGAGCGAAACGACACTTGGAGGAGTTGAGTTGTAGGCCAGCGCGGCGAAACACATCAAGAATGGCCGACAGGCGGGCTAGGTGGTCCTCAAAAGTAGGCGAAAATACAATCACGTCATCTAGATAACATAAACACGTAGACCACTTATAGCCCCGAAGGAGAGAATCCATCATTCGCTCGAAGGTCGCGGGGACATTACACAATCCAAAAGGCATAACCTTGAATTAGTAAAGTCCATCCGGTGTGACGAACGCAGTCTTTTCACGGTCCATGGCATCAACGGTAATCTGCCAGTATCCGGAGCGTAGGTCGATGGAGGAAAAGTACGTGGCGCCGTGGAGGCAGTCCAAGGCGTCATCGATTCGGGGCAGAGGGTAGACGTCCTTGCGTGTGATGTTGTTAAGTGTCGGTAGTCAACACAAAAGCGCCAGCTGCCGTCTTTCTTTTTTACTAGCACCACAGGGGACGCCCACGGACTGGAAGAAGGTTCGATAACGCCTTTTGTGAGCATTTTGTCAACTTCGCCTTGGATCACACGACGTTCGGCGAGGGAGACACGATAGGGACGGCGACGGATAGGGCTCGCGTTCCCCGTGTCGATGCGATGTTGGACAACAGACGTTTGGCTCAGAGAACGATCGTCGTAGTCGAAAATGTTGTGGTAAGACTCCAGGAGGCGGCGAAGGTCAGTAGCTTGATCAGAAGGAAGGTCATCAGGGATCATTCTGACAAAGACATCGCGCGGCGAACTGGTTGTGGTGCAAAGGAAGGACGAAATGGAGGAACGGGTGGGATCCAACGCACAAATCTCGCAGTATTCGGCAGCAGTGATGGCGGCGAGTGACATGCCTGCCGGAATCAGTTGAGGAGAGGCGCTGAAGTTTAAAATAGGAATGGCGATGCGGTTGCCGGTGACGGTCACGAGGGTGTTAGGCATGGCGACGTTCTTGGCGAGCAGAACGTCCGTTACCGGGGATAGCACGTAATCGCCATCAGCGACAGGAGGGCTCGAGACCATGGCGATATATATGGCGGCTTGCGGGGGCATGCGCACATAGTCGAGAGAGCAGAGACGTGCCGAGGGGGTGGTTGGGGAATCGGCTAGGTGAGGTAGTTCAAGCTGCAGGAGGCTAGTTGCACAGTCAATTAGGGCAGAATGAGTCACGAGAAAGTCCAGACCAAGAATAACGTCGTACGGACATTGTTCAAGAACGGCAAATAAAACAGTAGTTGGGTGACTGGCGATTGTGACGCGGGCGGTGCACATGCCAAGGATGGTGGGAGTTCCTCCATCGGCCACTCTTACAACGTGGGAAACAGCAGGTGTGACCACCTTCTTTAGGCGACGGCGAAGACCAGAGCTCATGACGGAAATATAAGCCCCGGTGTCGACAAGTGCAGAAATCGTCACGCCATCAACGTCAACGTCCAACACACAGCGTCGAGTCGGCAGAGTAACTAGAGGGTTTTCGGGCAGAGTCGTAGATGCAGCGTTACCTCCGGGCGCTGCATCGTTTAGTTTTCCGGAGTGAAGGAGCCACGGTTGCTCGGCGACGGGGCGCGGCGAGGTAGCGGGGAGCGGGAGGACGGACGGCGGTACGGTTGCGAACGCGACTGGTGACTTCTAGGTGATGGCGAGCGGCTGGACCATGTCGTGGCAGCGTCAGGATTGTAGGGGTGTGCTGCAGATAGTGGCTCAAAAGGGCTGCGGTCAAGGCGGCGAGCATGGCCAAAGGATGGAGTACGTTGCGGGAACGACCAGCGGTTGTGAAAGTAGCGAGCAACGTGCCCGACACGGCGGCAGTGAAAGCAGATAGGCCGATCGTCTTCAGTTCGCCAATCAGCAGGGTTTCGCGATCGTGGAGCGAACCGCGGATATCGAGGGAACGATGTCGGGGCCCCGGAAGCGGATGTAGGGCTGACAACGGCGCAAGCAGCGTGAACCCCGAGATTCGCGAGTTCGTTTCGCACGATGGCTTGGACTAGCGAAACCGCTGGTGTGCTCGAGTCGCCGGCGTTAGAGTTGGTAAAGAGGCTAGCGGGAGCCATTGCCTCGATTTCACGATGGACAATCCTCGTCAATTCGGCCGACGGCGGTGAAAGGTTAGATGGCGGCCGCTCTTCACACGAAGACGTTGCAGCGGTGTTGGGAAGCCGGGCGAATGGTCGTTCAATACGGCGGCTCTTAGCCTGCTCGAAGCGCTGACACTCCTCGATCATGGCATCGACGGTAGCACAATTTCTGCACATGAGCAGATTGAATGCGTCGTCCGCTATCCCTTTCAGGACGTGGCCAACCTTGTCAGACTCTGACATGTTACTGTCAGCTTTACGGCACAGCGCCAGCACACCCTGTATGTAAGACAAATACGATTCCGTGGACGTCCGGGCGCGAGTTGACAGCTGTTGCTTCGCAATGATTTTTCGACTGGAGGCGTTACCGAACAGGTCACGGAGCTTTTGTTTGAATGTATCCCAGCTTCTGAAGTCGGCGTCGTGATTGTCATACCACAACTTCGCCGTTCCACTAAGATAAAACACCACATTGGCCAGCATGACTGTCAGGTCCCAGTAGTTGGAATCGCTCACCCGTTCGTATAGCGTGAGCCATTCCTCAACGTCGATACCATCGGTGCCGTTGAACATTCCAGGGTCTCGGGGTTGGACGACTACAATCGGAGTCCGCGGCGCAGAAGCAGATTCCGGTTGGTGTGCCATGGTGGTCGCACCGCAGCGCCGACCGCTTCGGAGCTCCGTCGTCTGGCGAGAATACCCAGCACCTCCACCAATGTGTGACGGGGCGTCAAATAGACGAAAAATGGATAGTATTTATCTACAGGGATTGTTGGCAGAGATGGGCAAGATGGCTGAACACGCGCTGCGTTTTTCGGCGATCGTCGTCTTCTTCCTTAATGCAAGGAGGCGGCCCGTAACAATATATATATACAATAAAGGGCTCTGTAATTTCCACCGTGACTTTACGTAGGTACGTTGGCGCACTTCATGTGATAATCCCAGTCAGCCTACGCACATATACCGCATTACTAGTCACATCTACCATGGCCTCGGCTACATCCCAAGAAGCAATTGGCTACCTATTTTGATTACTCGGTAGGCTTAACACAGGCCAAAATTCAAATAGGAATGCGTAGTATGGAATTAGTATGTAACCTACAGTGATATAGAACGTATGCATTACACTCGAGTCTGTCCAGAATCGGATAGTAACATTCATTTACTCTGACTATTCATTTATCATAAGTCTTAATAAACAAAACGCATGCTGTGCCGATCTTTCCCCCCAACTCACCCCAAATTCAGCTGGGCGCAGGCTACTACCCTGCGTCTGCTACAAACAAATACGTACCCTTCACCCGCCCGCCTCCACCTTATATTCCCTGAAGTTTACAGTACCCCTAACTGCCGGTGCTGTGGCACTTACCCGGCTACGCTTCCGCATATTCTGTGGGAGTGCCCAGCACAGTACACACACATTAACACCACGACCCCCTCGTCGAGGTTGTGTGAGGCTCCGCGGAGCTGCGCCCTCAACGACCAAACCTGGGCGACCCAGCACGCCCGTGAGGCGGCGGCGGCGAGGCAAGCCCTCGACGTCTCCTCATGGGAGGCTCAGGCCCGGCCATCATAAAGTGCTGGTTCTACAATAAATGTTTATTCCTCCTCCTGAGCTTCTATCGCTAGGTTTCCGTCGTGAAGTCGCTTGAGCTTGGACAAGTTGTACAATTCTACGCTCCAATGTTCCATCATCAAGAGCTCGGCGCTTGTCATCACTAATAAGCTAAAAAGCAACCTCGCCTTCAGAACGTATAGTCAACGTCAGAAGCTTTCATACCTCGGAAGGTGAGGAGGAGGAGGAATAAACTTTATTTAGAGATGAGCAGACGGTAAGATCGTCCGAGGTGGGCGGCGTCCCTAGTCCAGGATGCCGTGGGCCTGAGCTGATTGCTTGGCCCTGCTCACCAGGCGATGCTGGTCTTCAGGGCTCGGGCTTGTCAGCTGGGCCTCCCACTGCTCGACGGTTGGTCCGGTGATGGGTGGTGTCGATGGATTTTGTCGACATTCCTATACCATGTGGTAGAGGGTATTGGGCGCAGAGCAGAAGGCGCATTTGTGAGTATAGCTCGTAGGATACATGGCGTGTAGCAAGGTGCCGTGCGGGAATGTGCCTGTCTGAAGTTTGCGGAAGATCACCGCCTCTTCTCTTGTCAGCTTGGGATGCGGGGGTGGGTAGATCCTCCTACCCAGTCTGTACCTCGGAAGGTGAAAAATATTTATATTTATACGGCTTAGGCACGCATCGTGGTATTCGGATTTACAGCGTATACTGATCTAGAGTAAACCAAACAGAAGTTTTGCATAGTTTTACTGACTGCGGGTGTAGCTTCGTTGAAAATGAACTTATTCGCAGAACCTCGGCCGCGTAAACTATTGACGGCGGCTGTGCGATTGAACACCTGCATTTTCTTTATTCTGCACACAATATTTTTTTAATGAATAGCCATCCAGCCAACGTCATGCAGTGCTTATACCTGATTAATTTTCAGGACAGCCATCTCAGACATGACTTATTAAGTAGAAGAACTGAAGTATTATGTAGTACGTCATTATTATCACCAATGAGGTGTAGTAAATATGTAAACAAATAAAGGATAACAACATTGCCTATGAAATTTTACTCAAATCTCCGGACTACATCAAAACTTCGCCTGTTCGTCTTGTGTACGTCCCTATGCTTTCTAGGAAACTGAAAGGGAGAAATTCAAGGGTGAAATTGACATCTCTTGTGGCATCATGGCAGAAAAGGGAAGGTGTGGCTTAGTGGGCCCATATGAAAGGATCAGCTGCGATAGTGCTACTCACGCACAAGGAACAACACTTTTGTATTTTATTTACAGACAGTAAAGTGATAAATGGTGTCAGTGGACGCTGTCGTGATCATGACAATATCACCGTACCGATAGGGTCATAAACGATTCTAATAAGGGAACATTTCTGCAAACCCCCACGGTTCTTTCTCATGTTTCTTGAATTCTTCAAACACGTTAAATTTAGGGTAGGAGAATATTCTCACAGAATTACTGAAGAATTGTACAAGTAATTATATCATAGTGCTGCGATCTGATTCAGCAATAGAGTAAGTTAAGAACAGAACAGCAGAATGCAATAGCAACTTTGGTGATAGTAGCCGAGAACAATGTCTTCTTGCAACACTTTGTGGACATAACTCAAAAAGGGTGTGGTCTGTGATTCGAATCGTTCTCTATTTTTACACGACAAACTACATTACCACGTCCCGGTGTCTTTTCGCAAAATTTGCAATACTCCTCTGCGCACGTCGTGGTAAAAGGATATGAAGACCTTTAGCATTTCTGGAATTTCGAGAAGGTATATGGGAATGGTTCAAATGATAAGACACGTGCGCTGCATATTGAGGATAGAATGTTTATGTTTCGAGGTATCGGTTTGTACTAAGCAAAAAAGCTTGTGAAATTATTCGGACAGCCTTCATTTGCAACAAAGATCCGGTACGCCAAAATTCTGCTTTGATATAATGCAAATACACTCAGTCAAGTAGCTTTTGTATTCCTTTGTAAGAATACTACGTCTGGGGCTGCAGCCAAGTTTTCTACTTCTGTGTCTTTTAATTGCACACACGGGACGCTATTTATTCTTGTGGTACGTTTCAAGCTGAACAAAAGTCGCACAACACGCCTTTCCATGACATAGCTGAGGAGACAAAAATATTTCTTAGTAATGTCTTCATAAATGTTTGGCTTAAGAAAGAAATGAACTTTCAAAACACGTAACCTGGGTTTATTGTCTAAAATACATTACACCTAAAGTGCAAAAGAAGTTTGGAAGCACGTTCGCATGTTCACGAAACCAGCCAGCTATTTTTTAGGGAGACGTTGGTACAGTAGAAAGAAACGAAACAAGAACCGTAACTAAATGACCTGCAGTTCGGAATATGCCATCTGGCGGGAAACCGCCACACTAAGCAGCGACAAAGGGATAAAAAAAATAGCGGCACCGCTGGCTTTGAACCTGCCAACTCACAATCGTGGTGTCAGTGATCCTAATCGGTGGTCGCGCGGAACATTCGGCTATCGGTGCGACGTGCTGTCGGAGGCAAAAACTAGATTTATATACGTGCCACAAAAAATTCTGCTACCTTGTTATGAAAACTGCGATTTTGGAACGACTTTTTTGCCATTTCAAGAGCATGCTGCTGCAACTAGCGGAAAGCTGAGTTATTGAAGTTGATAAATCCCCGGTAATACGTTGATCGATGCAATAGGCTCATCGCAAATTGCTTTTTACTGGCCAAAAAAGCCTCCAAAATTTCACGTTTTCCATAGACTCAAATACTTCGAACTTCGCCCGCAATTTGGAACGGGTTTTCTGTCTTAAGTAATGGTACCGCTTGCATGAGATGTCGGGCTAAGCTCCTAGAGCCTATTTCCACGGTAATATTTTGAAATTTGGCTTCTCTGATTAGTTATTTGGGAAAAACGACGCTCTCCCATAGAAAACGCGCATGTTTTCAGAGGCGGCCAGTAGAGGCACTGTTCGGCGATGTTCGAGATTCCTGATAATGCTTGACGATGTCGTCAGCATTGTCACTTCTTGTTGTTCCGTTGTCTACCGGGAGCATGGCATCTAAAGGTGTTGTTACGGAGCGCCCATAAACCAGTTCAAATGGTGTGAATCGGGTGGTTTCCTGCACAGCCGTATTGTATGCGAATGGCAGAATTTGGTCCCAGGACTTGTGCTCTACGTCAACGTACATCGAGATCATATCGGCCATAGTTCTGTTGAGGCGCTCGGTTAGTCCATTAGTTTGTGGGTGATAGGCCGTGGTTTTCCGATGATTGGTGTGGGTCAGCGTGACGATCTCCTGCATTAAGGCAGCGGTAAACGCAGTTCCTCGATCGGTTATTAAGACGGAAGGGCCCCCGTGACGTAGCACGATTTCATGCACAAAAAATATCGCGACTTCTGTAGCGGTTCCGCGGGGCGCAGCTTTGGTTTCTGCGTACCGCGTTAGGTAGTTAATTGCGACGACTATCCATTTGTTTCCTGCGGATGACGTAGGAAACGGACCGAGGAGATTCATGCCCACCTGTTGAAATGGTGCTGGAGGAGGTTCTAGGGGTTGTAGAAGACCAGCAGGTTTCAAAGGTGGAACCTTGCGCCGTTGGCAATCACGGCAGCTTCTCACGTAGCGCTGAACGGACGAGAACATTTGTGGCCAGGAATACTTCTGGCGTATGCGCGCTAACGTCCTGGCGAAGCCTAAGTGTCCGGCACACAGGTCGTCATGACACGCGTGCAGTACTTCTTCGCGCAGTGAAACTGGGACGACAAGAAGGAACGTTTCTTGGCTGTTTTCGAAGTTCTTTTTGTAGAGCACGTCGTTCCGGAGGCAGTAAGAAGTCAGACCTCGTGACATTGGTCGTGGAACAACGACGTCGGCTCCCTGAAGGTATCTGATGAGGGGAAGCAATGTACTGTCTGCACGTTGGAGGTCAGCCATCTCGACAGTGTCTACTACACCAAGAAACGGGAAGTCTTGTTCTAAGTCACTGGTCTTGCAAGGTATCGGCGCACGTGAGAGGCAGTCAGCGTCGCCGTGCTTCTGTCCGGATCGATATACCACTGTGACATCGTACTCCTGAAGGCGGAGGCTCCAACGAGCGAGGCGGCCTGAAGGGTCCCTAAGACTCGCAACCCAACACAGTGAGTGGTGGTCACTTACTACGCAAAAAGGGCGAGCGTAAATGTAGGGTCGGAACTTGCCGATGGCCCAGACGACAGCTAGACACTCCTTTTCAGTCGTCGAATAGTTGACCTCCACCTTTGTGAGACTGCGGCTCGCGTAGGCTTGTACTCGTTCGGCGCCGTCTTGCCACTGAACGAGTATAGATAGCACGGAGCCCCACGTTGCTGGCGTCTGTGTGGATTTCTGTGTCAGCCTTGTGGTCGAAATGCGCGAGTATGGGGGCTGTTTGCAGTCGCTTCGGCAATTCTGTAAAGGCTTCCTGTTGTTCTTCCGTCCACTTGAAGGGCACATCCTGGCGGGTTAGTCTCGTTAATGGTACGCCGATCCTTGAAAATCATTCGACAAAACGACGGTAGTAAGCGCAGAGACCGAGAAATCGCTGAAATGCCTTCTTGTCTTCGGCCATTGAGGCATCCGCACGCCTGAAGAGCCGAGCCATGTCTTCTGTACACGTGGTCACGCTCTCGTTCGGGGCTTGGAATCTTGCCTGTATTGCCAGCTCCGCTCGCTCCTTCCTGTCCATGTTGGAATATGTGGCGATCAGCTGCTGTCGAAATTCGAGCCACGAGGTCAATGTCGCTTAATGGTTATAGAACCACGTCCTCGCGGAGTCTTGGAGAGCGAAGTACACGTTGCGCAACTTGCGCTCTTCGTTCCATCCGTTGAATTCGGCGGCCCGCTCGAAATGGTCTAGCCAATCTTCCACTTCTTCAGCAGCATCTCCGTGGAATACAATCGGCGCTTGTGGCTGGTTGAAGATGAACTGCGCCGGCGGAGCAGCCGCAGCAGGAAACTGCAGGCTCAGGTTCATCGTCCGGATACGATCGGGCAACAGACCGTGCTCAGGTTGCAGCCCTTGAAGACGGCGGCTGATGCGTGCGTGCACAGGAGTAATGTCTCCCGGGCTACTCACTGGGGATGAGTCAGAGGTGCGCTGCGTCTCCGGAGGGCAATGGTATTATATACCCAGCACCTCTACCAGTAAAATGTCACGAAGATAATTAATCGGGGCTCGCCGAAAGAGAACAGCCTTCATTAATGATGGCCGACACTCAAGAGAACGCGCGCACACCTACGCCCTTCATCGTCTTCTCTCTGGCGATCTCGTGCCTGTAGTGGGCAGCTTACTTCGCGTCAATATATATATATATATATATATCATAAGAAGCCAACAAACAATCACGCCAAGGACAACATAGGGGAAATCACTTGTACTTACTAATTCAATTAAAGAAAATGATAAATTAACAGAAATTAAAGTGGATGACAAAACAACTGTCCACAGGGGGGGAACGAACCCACGTCTGCGCATTACGCGTGCGATGCTCTCACCACTGAGCTACCGCGGAGCCGTTTTCACATGCACTTTCTAGGGTATTTATGTTTTACAACTAGAACTCACCCTGGGAGTGTTAGCCAGTGCCACCACTCACAAACCTAGGGGAGGATGTGGAACATCCTTTCTGCCGCAGGCGTCACGAGCACGTGATCTTTTTGGGTGATGGCAACTGGTCAATAAACCCACATATGCTACCTGAAGGCATCAAGGTTGCCGGATTCGAGCCCTCGTTATGTAATGAACGAGAAGAAAGGGAACCGAGGGGCCCGATTTTTATTAATCATATCATAAGAAGCCAATAAAAAATGATGTTGCTTTGTGTTGCTCAATAGAGCAACAGAAAGCTGTATCGGGAGTTTTTCATGTTGCTCTACAATTTTCTCATTGACACTTTGATAATTAGGACATTACTTCTCGAGTTAGATGATTATTTACAATTAACTAATTAAATCTCAGTAACGAAAAATTACTGGCGGCTACTCCACTGCACTGAAAACAAACGCACCAAGTTTGCTTCGCGTAACGCCGTTTCTCGTTTTTTAGCCTTACAAATAGAATCGGCATATATACTGCGAGTTTTGATGTGTAATTTCTTCAAGAAGGCTACAAGGGAGTCACTTGCTGAAACCGATGTAATTAAAAAAAATTTTACAGAATTATCACATTATTGTTTATATCTTTGCAACCCACGCACCTTACTTTGGTATCTTCGTGTAGAGGAAAGAAACCAGTGCCGCTCAGCAGTACGTTTGTACATCCGAGCACGAATGGTCGCGTTTGAAAGAGCTCGCTATGCCATATAATAGGTATAACCTTTCAAACTCAATCTTGTCAAAATTCATCAGCAGGTGTCGGCAACGTCAAAATTCATCAGGAGCTGTAAGGCCTACAAATGTGCAATATGCTGAAAACATTTCACGGTGGTCGAGGAAATCGGCAACAAATGTTTTGGGAATCGTCAGTCATAGGACAAAACCACTTGGAATATCGCACGATTTAGCTAAGTTTCCAACCAGAAAGCTTTATTTAGCTAAGTTTACAACCATATATTTCATTTAGGGCGTCGAAACGTCTGTGGTGTCCACAACATACTACAAAAGCGTCACGGCATGCGTCATCCTTCGAAACTTTCGCATGCTCCTGTGTCCGCCAAGCATTACTGAAAGACCGAGAGGTAAAACGCATAGAACCCAAGCCACAGACAGCTTCGCTGTAATAAGGAGCCACCATACAAAACGGCCATACAAGCGTTTCTCGTTTCAAACCAATGCGCGCGTACGCAAGAGAGGGCTCACTACAGCGAACTTCTAGAAGAAGGGAGAAGAGAAAGAACGCCTCTCGCTCACAGGCTGTGTTGTGTGTGCTTTTGCGACGCGCAGGGGGCGCGAATCATACGTTGGGTGAGAGAGAGCGAAGGAAGTCAGCGGTGTGCAGTTGCGCGTGCCGTGTGCATTCGAAGAGCGCCGTCGTCTTGGTCTCCTTTGTCTTTCGCGTTGTGTGCATCTGCCTCCCAACGCCGCGCTTGGCAGTGAGTCGCCCTGCAGCGGAGCACGCCACTGAAACCTGCTGAAAACGCGCGCCAAACCGCCGCCGGCGTTGTGTGGTCCTCTTGTAGTGGCCCCAAGTGCGTGTACCTTGTGCGATGAGCTTCCTGAAGCACTTCGATCCCTCGAAGATTCCTCGGACGAGGGTGAGTTTTTACCACGACCTACTGGAACTCCAGACCTGCACAGATATCCGGCTTCTATGGGAGCCGCTTGCGCCCACTTTCGGTCAACCGGTGGCCATAGGTGGCGCTTTTATAACCTGTTCGTCTGCTATACTCGGCGGGCGGCTGGACGGCGTTCGAATGCGTGCGTCTGCTCTTCTGTAGCGGGCTGCTAGCATATATGACAATTTCTTGCAAAGACAACAGCTAGTATGTCAAAATTGTTTAAGTGTACTCATTGTAGTGGTATGTAATAACACGTAAGATAGTACACAAATTCTTTCTCGGTTTGCCATTATGCGGAAATTTCGCGCTGCTCCACACAAGAAGAAAAAAAAAACTAACTGATCGAGTGATTGTTTACGTGTTTGTTCGGCCCGTCAAATATGCATCGCAAAGCTTTTATGAAACTGTGAAAACTGATGCTAGAGGCCTTGCTTTGTTCTGCTTTACATGATGGCACACATCAGTATGCCATAATGTGATCGTTTACGTTATCCCATCTGTAATGAACTCAAGCAAGCTGCATGTAGCCAAGGCTGAAGTTACATGCTTTCTGCAGCGTTTTCAGATTCACACAGTTTATGTGTGGTCTGCGTATACATATCGTCTGCGTGATTCTTTTAAATTTCCTTGTTCATATCAATATATCAAGTTCTTTATTATTGTATTTCATTATTACTCCATTGTACTATATGTTATCCTATGAATCTTCTGGAAATCAGATTTTTTCCCCCTGCTGCGAAGGCAACGGGAGGAAATGTTATCGTCTGCCAGCTGTACTTGTTTTCCTTTCTTGCACCACTCTTTCTACTGTATCTCGTGATTGAAATAAGAAGCAATCATTTGCAAATTTTGTTTCATTTTTTTTATTTTCGTGAATTTATGCATTTACAAACAATGTAAACGGTCTGTGGCTGCCGAAATAGCAGCACGAGCGCTGGAACAGATCGCAGAAGCAGACGACAGGAAACAGGTTATAAGTAGCGCCACTCTGCTCGTACGTTGTAACCCTAGCGGCGAAAGGGGTGAACTAGTCCAGGCGTGCTGGAGCAGGGAGATCTGTGCAGGTCTGGAGTTCAGTAGGTCGTGGTTTTTACAGTACTGGCGCTGCCGGATTCGACGCGGCCTTGTAGCTTGTGTTTCCTGGTAATTATATGGTATTTCCGAACATCACAAATCGCCGTGCATAACCGCATTCGCATGGCACCTGCAAGATGTCTGATTTCGAGGTAGTTTGTATTAGTGCACGTGCATGCTCTCGGAGAACGCAGTGCTACCTTTCAGGCGTCCTATGCTGTCGTGAAGTTTTTCGTTTGTTGAGGAACAAAACAGCCTAGTTCAGTTTATATGTTATGTCGGAGGTTCTACGCCGCGCAGTTTTCGGAAAAACAGTTCTCGATTCGTTAAACCTTTGTTCTTGAGCGGTGTGACAGTCGGCGAAAGTTGTCAATGCTTTTCGTTGTCATGGCTTTACGTAATCGTAGGATCGTAGTGGGCGATAAGGCAGTGGGGCCCTTTGCGCAGTGCAAACACCACGAGCGTGCGCCCACATACTATATTGGGTGTCCCAAAATTCACGCAAGAAGTCAATTTTGCGCCATTTGTGCGTTAGAGTGTTGCCAACGAAATACAACGACAGCGTGACAGCTAACAGTTCAGGGTTATTAAAAATGGAGCGCTACACGAAAGAACAATGCGTTCTCATTCTTCAGCAATATCTTAAACGTAATGAAGGTTTGGCAGCTACAGTTCGCAATTTTCCTACAAAATATAGTCGGAATAGTGACTTAACTTCAACTGTGAAGAGATTGGAGTTTTTTCAAGTCAAAGGTTTATTCCAACAAGCCCACGACCACGCACGCCTTGAAGGAGGGAGTTGAGCGCTGTATCAACGAAATTGAGCCATGCTTATGCGAAACGGTCATGGAAAATTTGAACAAAAGAGTGCGAATGTGCTAAAAAAGCCGTGGAGGCCATTTACCCGATATGCTATTCCATACTGTGGGGATCTAGGTGGCTTCCCGCGCCTCGTCCTCCAACTCGCGCGTTGTGCTTAGCTCGATCTCCGGGAATCTCCACCGTAACGGCAACATGGCGGACACGGCTGGCGCGCCGGAGCTATTTTCCCGCGCCAACGTGTTTCTCCCTCCCGGGTTTTGAGTTGCCGCGCGAGCAGGAGAGGTGCTTACACTCTCCTCCCAACGCGCGGGAAAGCGCCGGCCTCTCGCGGCCAGATTATGTTCGGCTCGGTTACAGCTCGGTTGGCGCCGTCTTGGAGGGCGCTGCAGAATGCGGTCCCAGTCAAGCACCAGACAAGATATAAAGGGGAAGCGGAATGCAGCAGTACCCGCCGCGGTGGCTTAGTCAGCTAAGGCGTTGCGCTGCTGAGCACGAGATCGCGGGATCGAATCCCGGCCGCGGCGGCCGCATTTCGATGGAGGCGAAATGCAAAAACGCCCGTGTGCTTGCGTTGTAGTGCACGTTAAAGAACCCCAGGTGGTCAAAATTAATCCGGAGCCCTCCACTACGGCGTGCCTCATAATCAGAACTGGTTTTGGCACGTAAAACCCCAGAAAGAAGAAGAAGAAGGAATGCAGCAGTAATGAGACACAGAGCACTGTGGGGTCACAATACGTATGAGGTGGTGCGTGGAATCTGGAAAGGAGTAATGGTGTCACCGCTAACTTTCGCAAATGCCATTGTATGCTTAAAATGGGATCTCTTGTCGGGGTTGGAAGTTAACCAAAGACCAGTAGGCCGGTTGGCTTTGGGAGCCCATGGTAAAACCGTAAATGAGGCAGTGCAAGGTGGCATGGGTTGGGCCTCTTTCGAATTAAGTCAGAGAAGCACAGAGCAAAATTAGTTTTCAAGAAAGACTCAGGAATATGGATGAAAATAAATCCGCGGCTAATGTGCACAAATATCTGTACCTGAAATGCGTGGACACAGAATGGAGGAAGAAGTCAGGGAAGTTGACAACCAAGTACACGATAATTCAAACTGTAAATAGAAAACCAGGGGTCATCAGAAAGAAAGTGAGATAAATAGACAGTGAAGTGGTTGCAAAGAATGGAAACAAGAAGGACAATGGATATTTACAAGAATGAGAAAAAAGAAATTAGAAGGGAAAATCTGTACGAAAACACAAAGGGCAGTTGCCTTGCTATTTGAGGCTCGAACCGCTTTCCTAAGGACCAAAATATATCGGACCAAATATTCGGAACTAGATGAGGCATGTGTATGCTGCAGCAAAGATCCGGAGACCAGTCAAAGCATCCTAATGGAATGTGAAGAGATTCACCCAGTGAGAACAATAGGTAACGTACACCTTCCAGAAGCGCTAGGGTTTAAAGTAGACGGAAGCATCAACCGGTCAGCAGTCGAGATAAGCAAGAGAAGTTTAGAGTATGTGTGGAGAAAAAGCAGGGAAGAGATTGATACGACCTGACTTGATCTCTTAGTCATAGGAACAGGTAAAAGGTAGATATTTGAAGGGGAAAAAAGAGTAATGAAATGATACAAAAGTGCTAGATAAAAAAAAACAAGAAAACATCTATAGCATACCTGATTCAATCACGCAGGCTATAGGTGACTATTTGTCACCGCCCCGCGTCAAAGGGGAGGCCATTAAATCATCATCACCAGCATAGGCTCTGACTACGGGGGGGCTCGAGCCCCCCCCCCCCCCCCTATTTCTCGCCAAAGTGTCATCACCAGAGTTCTGTTGCCCACAACATTTGCGGTTTCTTTAGAGTTGCCTCAACGTTTCACCAAAAATTTTATTGTGGCTGAAAGCTTACTGCATCAGCGCGGACGTGCACGGCTTTACATTCAAACTTTCGCTTTATTTCTGCAAATCCTCACCATAGGACGACAAGCGCATTAGAAGCGCCAGCGGCGGCTACCTCATTAGCATTTTTTCTCACTTCAACGTTTTTTTTTAATTTCGACTGTGAACACTATACACACACATACAATATATTTAAATATATAATCAGGAATAAGTTTGTTACATTTTTTAAAGAGAAGGATTTAGCCAAGTAACAATTATTTCTAATTGTAAGGATAGGTTATGCCTGGAGAGTGAATACGTTGCTCTATGTTCACCTCCAATTACCCCTGCCTTGCGCTAGCGTATTCCTACTTGCGCCTGCAAGTTGGAATACGCTTGGAATACAAGGATAATTGGAGATCGCCGGGAGAGGCCTTCGTCCTGCAGTGGACATAAAATATAGGCTGATGATGATGATGATGATGATGTTCACTTCTCACCCGCCGCGGTGGCTCCGTCAGCTAAGGCGTTGCGCTGCTGAACACGAGATCGCGGGATCGAATCCCGGTCGCGGCGGCCGTATTTCGATGGAGGCAAAATGCAAAAACGCCCGTGTGCTTGCGTTTTACTGCACGTTAAACAACCCCAGGTGATCACAATTAATCCGGAGCCCTCCACTACGGCGCGTCTCACAATCAGAACTGGTTTTGGCACGTAAAACCCCCAAAAAGAAGAAGAATGTTCACCTCTCTTCAAATTGCTTTGCGTGCTTTTTTTGACCCTGAAAAAGAAAAACCTGCAGTGTTCAGTGGCCCCTTCAGCAGAGTCTTTTATCAGCGGCGTGTGAAATGCACATGAATGTTGTGTCTCTGAGTATTGCTACTGTTTCCAGTAGGCAATGCTAACGACTCACGAAAAAAAACCCAACCAAAAACTGTTCTAATAATTTACAACATTTATTAGGAATGGAAACATCTCCACATGCCTGCAGCGGTCATAAATAAAAATAATTTACTCAGTAACCGAAGTGAGGCTAAGCCGGATTCACTCGCAATCAGAATCAATAGCCGCCATGCGCAGCAGCGCTTATACTCGCACTAAACGTAAAAAAAAAGAAAGAGGCGCAGTGTCGCCCGAACGGCGAAGCATCGATTGCAATAGAAAATTAGTAGACAGCTATATGAAGTAAGGATAGTAGTTTGATCGGCCGTATAAACTTGCAAACATTTGCTTACTAACTGAATTATCAAGCATGTTGTCAGCGCGCCCAAGCAAACATGAACACAGCACACTCGATGACCTCTGACACTAACCGTCAAAACGCTGGCGTATGAAAGTGCGGCACCAGCAGCAGCAAGCAGTGATCTTCGTACTGTCTATCGCTTCAACGGAAACTGAGCGGCAAAAACACAGCGCGTACAAAGGTATTAGCCGTCTGCGGATCGCTTTCAAGATAGCGCGCGCAGATTACCGCCAAAATAAAGCGCGCGACCCGCGTATGTAGTACTCCCCAGGCGCACGGACAGCCAGCCGCAGTCACTACAAACGTGCAGATACGCGCCGCGCTTGTCCCCCCCCCCCCCCCCCCCTTTTTTTTTTTTCTTTCAAAGCGCACGCTTTATCGATAAAGTGACCGCGCGTTCAAAACTTGTACTCTGCGCATGCGCCGCTGCCTTCTCCTCTGAGCCTTGCAAGAACCCTAAGCTTAGCGCGCTGCCACTGCACCGTCTATAGTGATGTCTTGTGAGCATTAGCAGGAGACACCTTCGCGTTTGAGCAGGTGGAGAATCCGAGATAGGAGAACCAAGCGAAGCGCCATTGTGTACGTTGTGGTTTTCATGCGCACAACTTTGGAAATGTAGAGGACTTTAAAAAGCTCGCTGGTTTTTCAACGAGGTAGTACTATCGTGTCCAGGCCCTTTGGATGCGCCTCACTCGTCTCACTTGTGAAATTAAGCGAGTGCCTGCCCATTCAGACAAGTTGACAACTGACGTCTGCGACCTGATCGGTCCGAACAGGTGAGTGAAGTCTTACATTATTAACGCATACCCCTTCGAATACTCGACGTCTTTAGTAGAGGTTCACTGTCACAGTAAGCGTCGTCAGCACGAAAGCAATGTGAAGTGCATCGTCATGATACTATACGCGCGCGATCGTGCATGGTTCTTTATGGCAGCCTTGCGCATCTGGCGGCGTCAAAGTCGGCTACCACGTGAGCAGGAGCGCAAGTGCCCGCGCTTAAGCCACCCAGAGTGACCAAAAGTGGGCGGCGCTGACTGATTCGGAAAATTGTTCGATCTCGTTCTAATGGAGGGGTGCGTCTTTATGAACATTGCGTGGCGGTAAGTTTTAATAAAAGGAAAAAGTGGGAGCTATCGCATAATTCTGAGCCGTTCTGTACCAGGACGGCAGTCTTACAGAGAGAGTGCTCCTACAATATTTCATGTGCGAGGTATTCAGTTGGCAAAACTTATCAGGCGCTAATACGAGCCGAGGAGGCAGTGAGGGAACCTTCAGGAACAAGTGAAAAGTGAACGTGCGTGGTTTTGATTGTGTAAGGCAATTACTGTGTAAGACAACTACTGTGTTTATGTAAGGATCGTGTTGGCGCGGAATGCTTGATCGCGTAGAGAATCGGACTTTGAGCATTATTCGTTCTCGCAAAATTGGTTCCCAGTGGCAGATCTATTATTCCAGTTTAAGAAATTGAGAGAATAACCTTTAAAAATAGCAACAGTTTGCTCAAGTGGCAATAGATTGACAAAATGGCTTTGTATGTAGTTTCAATAATGTATTCCAAAATGTATGGTCATGCGGCACAACGTATTCACAAACATGCTAACAGCCACACAACTTATTTATATTTTCACAACAGCCGTGATCTGCACCTTTGTGGTAGTTCTTTAACTTGTGACACTTTGTTAAGCGTCCTCATGCCGCTCCCGCGCCCGAGAAGTCATTCCTGTGTCAAATTGTGAGCCCGAGCTCCTTCGCAGTGAAGCCAGCACACATTGCCATGACGAAAGTTAAAACGCGCATGCGAGTGCCAGCAACGAAAGTGGGTAGACATTCAGGCGTAACAAAAAGCAAGCTGCATATTCGCTTGGCGCATCGCTCATCGAAACAATTCGTTTTCGCGGCTCTCGGCAAAAGAAACGCGCCGACTGCGGTTTAATGTACCGCGGTGTCACGGCGCCTGTAAACAAAGTAACCACCGTCTGCACGCCTGTGAGAGCTCTAACGGGGCAATCATGGCCCCTTGGCACTTTGAGGGACTAGGAACAGGAGATAGAGCGTGTTATCTTATGCCACCATCGTGCGGCAGTGCGCTCAAAGAATTAAAATAACATTACGTGTGAATGTAGTTCACAAATGTAGCGCCTGCATCTTCTTTTTACATGAATACCTTTATTGCAGCGCGCACTAAATGATATTATGGGTAGCCGAAAATTTTTACAGCTCATTGCCACAGGCGGCGCCGTCATTCAGACTCGGCAAATCCTATTTTTTGTGTGAAAATTGGGGTTTTTTACCGCGGGATAATTTTTCATGCTTCCAGAAATGGTCAAGATTCTTTTGTCTTTTTAAAAATTGAGCAGGGTTCCTACGCGCTTGACCAACTCTGAATATGATTATACCAAACTTTGTATGTTTATGCAAGCGTCTATTCAGAATGTTATTCATTTCCATTGCAGACTGTTCAAAAGCAATGGAAAAATATCTGATCAGGAAACGGAAAGCTCCCGGTGAAGACTGCGAGAAGAGCCGTCCCTCATCCAGCATTTGCAGTTCAGTCGCTGAAGCTCCACCGCGCGCTGATGACACTAGCACAGCAAGCTCTGTGAGCACTGCAGAAGCCGGTCCTTCCAAAATTCAATCCATCGGCGAGGTTTCTGATGCACCATCTACAGAAAAACAAGGGCGGCACTTCCAGCCTACCTGGAAAAGTATCTACAAGTGGTTATCTTACAATGTCGACAGTGACAAGGCGTTTTGCGAGACCTGGTGCACAGCATCAGAGATGAAACTGCCGCTCCCTAACACTTCCGAAGACAAGGATTCTTACCTGGCATTTGTGAAAAATGGTTTCTCACACTGGAAAAAGGCAATTGACAGATTTAAATCCCATGAGAGGTCTAATTTTCATAAGGAGTCATGTAATGCCGTCGTAGCTGCAAAAGGCAGCGCGAATGTGGCATATGCTTGCGCCAAGGGAAAGGTGAAAGAAATGGACGACGCCCGATAGGCTCTCCTAGCAACATGTCGTCACTACTGTACCTGTCGACTCAAGGCTTAGCAATACTTGGCCACGAAGACACAGAGAGTAATTTGAGGCAACTGCTGGAACTCCGGGCTAATGATATTCCTTCATTGCGATCGTGGCTTTTAAGAACAAAATACAAATGGATTTTTCACCAGATCTTAAACGAGATGGTGGAACTCATGGCACATGACATCCTTCGTTCACTCACAGACGAAGTTCGTGCGGCAGAGCACTACGCTGTCATTATGGACGAGACAGCAGACATTTCTGTCATAGAACAACTTTCAGTTTGTTTTCGGGTGGTCACAGAAAGCCTGGAAGTAGAGGAGCAGTTCTGTGGGTTTTTCAACACGACGGACACCACAGCCACGAGCCTCTTTGCTATATTGAAAGACATTCTTTGTAGATTTAATCTGCCCATTGAAAAGTGCCGCGGGCAGTGCTATGATGGTGCGGCAAACATGAGAGGAAAGCACCGAGGAGTACAAGCTCTCATGCAAGAACAGGAACCTCGCGCGCTATATGTACACTGCCTAGCGCAGATCCTGAATCTAGTTTTGCATGATGTCGGCCAGAAAGTAGACATGTGCCGTGATTTTCTTTACGTCGTCACTGAACTGATAAACTTCGTGACCTGCTCTCCAAAGCGCGTTGCTTCTTTTCAAGTGATTCAGGTAGAAGAGGATGTGAACTTTCGAAAATTCTGCCCGACAAGCTGGACGCTAAAGGTTTCATCACTGCGATCAGTTCTTTCAAATTATAGCAGTCTCATATCGTTTTTCTCTGAAACAGCATCGGAAGAGCGAACTGAGACCGGTGCGAAAGCCAGCGGATTTTTGAGGATGCTGTTCAAGTTTGAATCTGACAAAAGTGTTTTCACGAATGAAAGCACTGAATACCGCCTTACAAAAAAGAACGCTCAGGTTTGACCAAGCGGAGCAAATGGTGAAATCCGTCACTGCAAGCGTCGCTGAACTGAGGCAAAGGTTTCCCTTGGTTTGGGAGGAGGTGTTGGCAGAGGCAGGAAAAGTAGGAGTTGAGGACCCGTGTGTTCCAGCTGCTAGGCGAAAGAAAACTCCACACCGCTATCTAGAAGGTTCCTCAGCTCACGTGTTCACATCAGCGGAGGACATGTACCGCCAGAGGTACTACGAAGTACTTGACACTGTATTGTCCTCGTTAAGCGACAGATATCCACCTGAGATGTGGCAGCATGTCACACATTGAGCAGTTTGCCACAGGAAAGCAAGACGAAGCATACATAACAAAGTTCTACGGTGACGACCTTGAATGAAGACGGCTGATTTTGCACAGAGGCATGCTCATTGACATCGTAAGCCAACAAAAGTCGGCACCATTGCACACATTCGAGGACGTCATGCAGATGTTTTCGGGGAAGAAGGGCGAACACCTGCGAAACGTTTTGCCGGAAATGGCCAAGCTAACAAATAATTGCGTTGACCATACCGGTCTCGTCAAGCACATCCGAGAGGTCCTTTTCTTGTCTTCGGAGACTGAAAACGTACCTGCGGTCGACGACTGGACAAGCCCGTTTGAACCATCTGGCCATTTTGCACACTCACAAAGAACTCTCCCGCAAAATCAATTTAAATAAAATTGCCGACGACTTCATTGCTAGAACAAGTGCCCGAATGAACACATTTTCCCTCAAGGTGAAACCATCCCATCAGACAACGAAATGATGTCTTTTATAGGAAAGAGAAAGTTGCCAACTCACAAGTTAAAGCTAACCATTTGGCTAAGAAAACAAAGCAAAAAGTTATTTCTAGGAACGAAAACGGGGTGCATGACAGGGCAAGTAGGGTGAGGCCTTTTGGGTTCGCAAAGACGCTTCGTTGCGCTATTTCTAAAGCTTCCCAGTCTATGCTGTGCTTTTTCCTTATTAATATTTATTTGTCATATGCTGCATTAGCTGCTCAAGAACGCAATCCACGCTATTACTACTTCCCCTCGTGCCCTTTCCCACTGTTGAGATATCGTTGTGTCTTATTTATTTATTTGTTAATATGACTGTGTATTTCTGCGCCTGATAATTTATTACCCTATAATCATTTATTCCGCCGCCGGGAAATAAATGAAACCAGTGGCATAAGGCATGCTTTGACAAGTAAATAAAGTATTGCGTCATGGAGTCACGTTGTTTTATGCTAATAATTGTAGTAATAAGTTGTGTACAGAAATTGTTATATATTGTGTATGTTTTATATATGGTATGTCTTATCTTTTCAACTGACCTTTAGTCAGGAAAATATTTCTTGACTTTGTCTTTGTATATTAAATCTTTCACAAATCGTTACATGGCTGTTTTCATTTATGTGTAGTTGTGCGACTTACAGGCACAAAACACACATATCTCCCTAACGTGAATACCTTAATCGGCTTTTCACGCGAGTCTCTTTGTGGTACGAGGGGACTTAGGTTATGAAATTGAACTACTTAATATATATATATATATATATATATATATATATATATATATATATGACCATATGACCATATGACCGCTTAGGCAAGCTGGTCGGGCCCCAGCCCCCCCCCCCCCCCGGGAGGAGGGGGAATAATCATTTAGTTCGGAACCAGCACTTTAAGTTGGCCGGGCCTAAGCCTCCCATGAGGGGACGTCGAGGGCTTGCATCGCCGCCCTCTCACGGGCGTGCTGGGTCGCCCAGGTGTGGTCGTCGAGGGCGGAGCTCCGCAGAGCCTCACGCAACCTCGACGAGAGGGTCGTGGTCGTGGTTTTCATTCCCCCCCCCCCCCCCCCCCCCACCGGGAAAATGAAAACTTGCCTATGATCACCAGTCTTGGCGACAAGGCGCGAGCGGCCGCTGCTGCGTCTTCCTGCTTGCATGGGCACCGGCCGCGCTGTTTTGACGGCACGCTTTTTGTTCCCGTGCGTTTCATAAACTTGTCCTTTGGTATTGTCGCCACGGGCCCTCGACAAAGATGGCAGCGGCCTTCTGAGGGGTGTTTGAAATGGGTAGAAAGTGCTTCGTTCCGAACTGCAATTCTGGATACCAGACTTGTGCCTCTATTCAAAGCGCCCTTCGACAGTGGTCTTCTAGAGCAGTGGGGCGCCGGGCAATTCCGAGGGCAGACGGAACCGTAGTGCCTAGCGACCATTTCTGCGCCAAGCTTTTTTCATAGGATATGATATCGATGGCATATTACGAGAGCTCGATGAAAAGGTGCTGCTTGACGCGCAAGAGCCCTGTTGGGTCTGCAAAGGCAGTTCCCACCTTAATTGCGAACTGTCCAAAGAACCTCACACGGTCAAATAAACCTCGAAAGCCGCTCGGAAGACTTCCTGTGTGCCACAAAAACGGCGGTGTGAGAAACTGCTGTGTGCCACAACAGTTTGTGGAAATTTTGCTGCATGTATAAGATATACAGGGTGTCCCAGCTATAACGCAGCACGATTTTAAAAAAGAGGAACGGCGTTACGAGAAGCAAACCTAGTGCGTATTGTTTCCAGTGCAGTGGAGTAGGCGCCAGTAATTTTTTCGTTACTGAGATTTAATTATTTAATTGTAAAGAATCATCTAACTAGAGGAGTAATCTCCTAATTATCAAAGTGTCAATGAGAAAATTGTAGAGCAACATGAAAAACTCCCGATACAGCTTTCTGTTGCTCAATACGTGCTACATAAATGTGCTTTTCCGAGCGTCAAAGATGACCGTGAATACACGCGAAGTGCTTCGAGTGGCCAGTCGCGCGGCAATTCTGCGTGTATTCGCGGGCTCCTTTCACACTCGGAAAAACACATTTATGTAGCACGTATTCAGCAACAGAAAGCTGTATCGGGAGTTTTTCATGTTGCTCTACAATTTTCTCATTGACACTTTGATAATTATAGGACATTACTTCTCGAGTTAGATGATTAATTACAATTAACTAATTAAATCTCAGTAACGAAAAAATTACTGGCGGCTACTCCACTGCACTGGAAACAATACGCACTAGGTTTACTTCTCGTAACGCCGTTCCTCTTTTTTTTAAATCATGCTGCGTGATAGCTGGGACACCCTGTGTACAGGGTGTCCCAACTATCATGCACCAAGATTTAAAAATATGCAAATGTCACATAGCTGGACAGAATCAAGGTAATGTTGTTTGACGTCGCTTGGAGATACTCAGATTATTTTTTGTATTCCGTTTAATTACATAATTATTTTCATAATTGATAAATCAACTTTTCAAATACTATAATCAGATAAAAAGTGTGAGCGAGAAAATTGCAGAGCAACATGGCAAATTCCCGATACAGCCTTCTGTTGCTCCATACGTGATACATAAAAGTATTTTCCGAGCGTAAATGAAACCCGCGAATACACGCAAAATTGCCGCGCGACTGGCCGCTCGAGGCACTTAGCGTGTATTCGTGGGCTTCTTTCACGCTCGGAAAAGCACTTCTATGTAGCACATATTGAGCAATAGGAAGCTGTATCGGCCGTTTTTCATGTTGCTCTACAATTTTCTCATTGACACTTTTTATCTAATTGTAATATTTGAGACGATGATTAATTAGTTAAGACTAATTATGTAACTAGGCGGAATGTAAAAAAATAATCTGAGTATCTCCCAGGGACGGCAAACAACATTATCTTGCTTCTGTCCAGCCACGTGCCATTTGCATAATTTTAAATCTTGGTGCACCCTGTTTAATACTGCTGTTTTCTGTGTAGATGTGTGCCTGATTTTCAAATTTGTTCCATCCTGGCTACTGACTGTTTTTTTTTGCAATGCGCGTGTGGTGTATATTACACGCTTGCATGTTTTTATTCAACATCTTTGCATCAAGGGAGTGTATGAGAGCATAAGCTTCTGGGATGGTTATCTCCTATTAAAATTATGGAGCTGCTTTATGCACATTTTTTTCTTATTGTGTCTGCAAAAAAAGTATGAAATTAATGTGTGGTGGGTGCAAGTGTATTTGCGGACAGGCTGTAGCATGCATTGTCAAATACGCTCACATTGGCACATTCTCATATGCAATTTAGGAAAAAATAAAGTCACCTCTTCTTTCAGATCCTGCAATCACTCAGTCTTGCATGGACGAAAGCCAAATGAATGATATGCACGGTCTATGTTAAGCGGAATTAGAATAAAAAAAGATATTTGCTCAGAAGGGGGGGGGGGGGTTCACCACAAAAATGTATCAGTGATGCTATAATCCAAGATAAGACACCTGCCTTCGTCCACTTCATAAATTTGCTATTTGAAAGTGTTTTTGCATAGCTATGCGCATTCTCATCATAAGTTCTAGCCATATGAACAGCCACTTTGCTCTAGTGCGTTGCATATCCCGAGCTTGTGCCTTTTCATTTCTTAATTTGTATCGCGGCCACACTGAATTCGCGCAACGATGCTTGAACGGTTTTCTGAGTATGAATGGAAGCAGCAATTTTCTGGTGCAGTCACCATTTTCTTCTGATCGACGGGTAGCACGCGGGCTAACACTTTTATTTCTTTGTGGTTGGGTAAACGGCTAGACCGCACGAAACGAATTGTGTGCGCGAGCGGAACTTGAGTGGGCCTCCAGTGCCGCTCGATCAATCCGTGTTCACTTCTTTCATGCCTTGCAGAAGATACTTCCATGTTAGCGAAGCATTTAGTCTGGTACACTTATCACTTTAATCTGAAATAACGAATTTGCTTCGTACGAACAGTCTTGCGGTAAGCCTTTGACGGTCGCATTGTGCTGTATGTTGGGTGAATAAACCCGTCTCTGCTGGCGAACGGACTCCGGAGCCTTCTCTGCGCCGTTTCGGAGAGGAAATTTTATTTCACGGTGTTGCGCGCAGATAGAGTATAGCTTTTTGTTTACTGGCTTGAAATGCCACTTTATGAATCAGTTTAATTTGGAGTGAAGCGGTCATCAGAGCCCAGTACGTTTTGCTTTAGAAGCACTGGTACTGGCAGGTAGCATTGACCAAACGAGTAACTCACAGGGCAGCATTTTTCACTTTGATCATTTTCAGTATACGCTCTCAGTCTCCCAATAAACGTGGCTTTCTCGGGCAAGAGAAACAAAAACGTTAGGCATTAGGTTGGTCAAAATACGCACTGAAGTATAGTTTCCTCCTTTTGTTAATTCTCGGGAATACCGAACGAGGGTTGCATTTGCGATTCTGATAAGGTTTTATGTGAAGAATGTGTGGACCTGGGCAGTTCTCATGGTTAGTTGGGTGCTCTCTGTTTGTTGTGCCTTGGGCTTTGCGTGGCCTATTTCCAGAAGCTGTCACCTGTCATCCCTTAGAACAACCTGCGAAACGAAGTAGCGGCACGGGGTCTACCCGTCTATTTGAGGTTCTTGTATGCTGCAACCCCTTCGAGACCTCCAGTGGCGGCGGACGGGTTGCTATGATTGGCTTAGAATTCAACCGCTCAACTGTGGGAAACCTGCCCGTGCGCTTTCCCGAGGCTATCATCATCTTCCCGGAAACCCTGATCCCGCAAGTGTGGGAAACTTGCCCGCGCGCTGTGCCGTGTCGAGATAATCGCCTTCATCCCTGCGAAAGCGTCACCCCTCTACGCTCTGGGCAGACGCAAAGGCGAGCACCCAAAGGAGAAGGCACGAAGGGGAAGAGGTCGTCGACTTGACAACCTGACAAAGGCACTGACACCTCCACAAGCTTCATCATCGCATTCATCATCCCGATGCCCACCTTCGTCACCGTCTTCTGATTCTTGTGGTGACGACCCACCTCACCCGGTCGAGATCGTATCAGTGCCCTTTAACGACCGTCGCTCGTAGGGTGAGCCTTGTGTAAACCCATCTCCACGTAACTGGCGCCTAGAGTGTACTAGAATACGACCATTGTCTAATACACTCTGCTGGCGCCCAACATGGCGCCAGTAGAGCGTCATGCATGGCATCACGGCCCTCGTTCCTGCGGGACCTCCCGGCTACGGACTTAATGCCCTTCGACGCGTTCGACACCGACAGCATGAGGTACGTTCGCCTCGGCGACTCTCTGCTTTCAGCCACCGGGAGCGATCCCTTCTTTGGAAAGCCCTTCGGTGATGTCGAACGCTTGGATGTGTACCCTAGTCCTAACCGTGCCAGTTTTGGGTTTCCTCAGATGTTTGAGACGCGCGCGGAGCAGGTTCCTACTAGCTCTTCCGACGTGCTGTACCCGCTCGCTGGCCCCTTTTTGGGCCGAGCTCATCTGAGTACCCCGTGTGCCGCATCGGAGCCACCCTGCTTAGATGCTGGCACGCATACGATCGCTGGCCTAGCTTTGGCCCGAACGCCTTTCTTGGACGAATGCGCCGCGGTGCAGCCTTTCCGCTCTGCTGTAGCGCGAGCTCGCTTGCTGGCCTCTTTTTGTCCCGAGCGCAGTTCTATGTCCGGTGCGCCGCAGCTGATCCTCCCTGCCTCGCTGTTGGTGCAATACCGCTCGCTGGCCTCTCCATGTCCTGAGAACAGCTGGTAGGCAACGTCGCTGCACTTTCCGACTACACCGCTCGTTTCATGCACAGCTGAGAGACATTTCCGACGCGCGTGAGCCATCCCGCTCGGCTGCCGATTCGTTCGCCGGTCGCGTCAGGCCTCGTGCACCTGTCGGAGCGTCAACCCAGCTCTCCTCATGCCGTGTACTGGCCCCTTAGGATCGGGCGTGCATTTTGGAGAACAGGCGCAACTTGGCCCTTCTCAGACCGCCGTACCTGGCACGGAGAAAACGCCGCGCTGCACACCGCAGTAACTCAGCTTCTCCAAGTCCTAATGGAAGCGGCGCGCTCGCAGCCTAGTGCTGTAAAGGGAGACCTCCACTTCCCTCAGCCAGGTGCGCCGAGCAGCCTACGGGTACCTCTCCCGGAGTACGGCGGTTATTCGGACCGCATGAGCGCTACTGAGTACCTCGAGGCATTGCACCGCTATCAACATGCAATGGGGCTGGACGACAGCGCGATGCTAGACACTGTATTGCCCGTCTCGCTAAGAGCCCACGCGGCACGGTGATACCGACTTGTCGGCCACCAAGCTCGTTCAATGGAGGAATTTAGAACGCTTTTCCGTAACGAATTCCTCCCTTCTGACTATGAACGCCGCATGCGTTGCGAGCTAGAGCTTCGAACACAACACCCCGGCCAATCTCTGCTCGAGTATGTCAGGGCTATGCAGGAGTTCTTTCTTCTTGCTGACCCTGTGGCATCTGACGCCGAAAAGGTGGAGCGGGCCATCCGTCAAGCCCACCCTGCTTTCGGCGCTTACCCTCGGAGCCCCCTTTATCGTGACCTAAACGAGTTGACCTCCGATGCGAAGCGGATTCAGAGCGACGTACTGGTAGCTAGGGTGCCTCGATGCCAGCGCCGCCGTTCAGGGTGGAGACAACCCCACTGGCGCCGCCATATTGAATCACACGAGCTCAGACTCAGCTACCCTTGCGTTCATAAATATGTTACTCGCGGCGCACTTCCAAGTGCTTTGCCTTGATGATGATTTTTTATCGGTATCGCATCTGCACATCTTTATAACCAATAGCCGTTAACTCGTCGAAGGTCGAAGACGTAAATGTATGGCGCCGGGAACAACATTTAATATGCCGTGTGTATGTTTGAAATACGCACTATTTTTTTTTGCGCTTCGATGCTTGGTATACAAGGTTCGCGACCCCCTGTGTGTGGAAGTTTTTCTTTTTCGCTGTTGTATTTTGGTTTACACGTCACGCCTCCTTTACCGTAGCCAGCCACTCGCGCACGGCGGTTAGTTTCCCTTGCGTTGCGCGTGCTCTTCTGACAGGATTAAGCTGGTGTAAAAATAACTGCGATGTGAAAATAAGGTTTAGTTAGTGCTGTAGAGAAAAATGTAACGTAACTTGACCGTGTCAATCTTGCGTAGTACACACAAGAAACCAAACGATGCACAAAATACATTTACTTAGTAATGTCTAGTACAGTCAATCATGAAAGAGTTAATCATGAAACATGAAAAATTATATGTACTGTGTGGCGCCTGAAGATTATGTTGAAAGACGAGATAAAAAAAAATTCGCAAGGTAGGCTCGACACACACAATTCGGGATAGGGAGAGTTCTTTTTTATTTATTCATTACAAAAGGGGAGGGGCGGGTTCAAGTGAATACATCAACCTTATTACACATAATATAAATCGAAAACAAGAATACAAACAAGAAAACGCAACCGCGGGTAATATTAATCAAGATATCCAGCCAGAATACATCAGCTACCATCGAATACGTCGCATCAGCCAAACACATCGATGGCGAGTACAGAACATTTTATAAATAACCATTAGAACACTGATAACTACATTTAAAAAATAAACAACACTGCATACATATCGCGTACAAAAACCTTAAATGAAACTAACATGGTCAAATACAGATTAGCAATGTTTTACACTTCGAAAATATAGTCCATGATGATGTAGGGCGGTTGACTTTAACAGACGGCGCCCATCCTGTCGATTTCCCTCGTACTGGTCCTCTTCAAAGTGTTTCTAAGTACAATTAAAACAACAAAAGTGATTATTGATATGAAAATTTGCCTTGTAAATACAGAGAACCCATTACAGTGCTTAAAACAAATTTTCGCAGAAGTAGTGCTGTATTACCTGGCTTCACACGTTTCGGAGAAATGCAGAGGCTACAACAGACACCATGCCAGAAAGCGCCGAAACATTTTGGTCCCATGATGCCCCTTAACTCTACTACACCTGGGCATACCGTGCACAGGCATTTAAAGACCGTCACAGTACCCACTACGATCGCGAATGAGCACGAATGACCATCGGCTTACGAGCCCCACGCTACAAATATATTCGTCTAAAAAATCAGCTGTATAACGTAACAACCTGAGATCCGCAAGATATCTGCTGAGAAATCAGAGAAAATCACAATGCTTCGTTTGCCACGTACACAACAGCCGCTCTCCCCAGAAGAAGCACTGCGTTCTTTAGTCCCAAATAACCAGTAGCGAAAAAAGAAACTGAGGAAAAATAAATAGAAAAGAAACAAGAGACGCACGATGTGTGCTTCCCGTGAAAAAGTAAAATAGGTGGTTTACATGTGGATTTGTAGCTAATGTATGACTATTTCGCGGCGAAGCATTTTCGTCAGCCCTTAAAACAAGGGTACTACTCGCATAGACTGCGCCCATCAAAACGGCAACAGCCTATGCGACGCGCGCTCGCAAACCATAGGCTACTCATACAGCATCGGTGCAGTGCTTAGTTCGTGAGCGAACGTAGGTACGTGAGCGAGGATCAGAGTATACTTTCTTATTTAAATGAAGAACACAGTGCGATAGTCTAAACTTTCTTGACACTTACCTCGCAAATGTAGCAGTTATCCGTTGCCTTCCAGTGATACCGCTTTACTTGGGCTTCCCATCTCTTCCTTCGCTCTGGGTCCCGTGGGAAGCGTAAACAACGAAGCCCTTTACGCGTCGATCCGGTGCACTTGGGAACACAACAGCCCGTCATGTCGGCTCGATGCACTTGACAAGCTTGTCATTCATGCGGCTGAACACTGTCCAGCAAGTAGAAGCGTCAGCGAAGCATCCGCGCGCACTGTGTCTCGAACTAAGCACCGGCACCAAGCAATCGCAACCGCTCGCTGTGATTCAAGATGGCGTCGCAGAGAGAAAGCGGCGGCGCGGGGGCGCTCAAAGGATGGCACCACCCTGAACGGCGGTGCTGGCATCGAGGCACCCTACTGGTAGCGAGAGCCCCGCGCCCGCCGCCACCGCCGTCCGCCTTTCTCCAACCTCGCTGCGCGCGGGCTGGTGGTGACTCGTCACTCCGCAATTCCCCGAAATACGATGTCACGATAGATTACCGAGATACGCGTGACCTTTCTAACCGTGTTCTCGAGCCGTACTCGAACGCCCGAGCGCGCTGTTCTGCCCCGCACGGCCAACGCGAACGGGAAATCCGTGCCCCTGCGTACGAGGGGAAATCCGATCGCGGTGCCCCTTTGGCTAGTGAACGAAAACCACTTAGAGCTCGAGACGCGCCCAGGCCCCCTCCATCGGACCGAGCCGTTGTCTGCTACCATTGGCATGAACGCGGCCATATTGCCCGAACATGCACTGCACTGCGTGCTGCCCGTCGCAGGAGCCTCCTTGCCCGTCGGCAAACGACGTCAGTATGAGGGCATGGTGGTGAAAGGCAACATCTGGCTCCAGTGGCGTGTCGCGCTCGAACTGACTCTTCCTCCACGCCGGCGCCTTTTGTAGCCCTTACGATCGCTGGCCGACAGTTTGTGGCTTTGTTGGATAGCGGCGTCTCGGTCTCGCTGTTCGGCGAAGAGGTTATGGGTCATTTGCGCCCGCGCTCTGCCCGCATTAGAGCCTTCGACACCACTTTCCACCTCGCGAGCGGTACGGCTACCTCGTGCGGCTCTGTGCGGTTGATTGTGCGCTGGGAGAATCGCGTACGCCGTCAGCGCTTTGTGCATCTCCCGGGTCTTTGCGTGTCCGTTATTCTCGGACGCGACTTCCTCGCACGCACGGGTATCGGGATTGACGTTGCAAGCGGAGGCCCTTCTAGCCCCCTGCAACCCTTTGCTAACACACCCGCTGGCCACGGCGGCGCCTCAGACGCCAGATTCCGCGTGAGAGCGGGAGGTTAGGAGACCTAGCGCGGCGCCCTTGGCTCGCGCCCCTCACTCCGCCGCCAAGATTGGCACCTTGGCCGGCACGGCGGAAAACCGCTTTCTCACGAGTATTGCCCTGCTACGGTGGTCAAGGTTCCGGCTACCCCGGCGACCACGCCGTTAAAGCTCGGGTTGCTCGCTGCCGCCTTTGTCTGACAGCTTGTCGGTGCACGAGAAGGCAGGCCTGTCGTCACTGCTGACTCGTTTCAGCGCGACGTTCACTGAACGACCGGGTTGCACCTCCCTTGTGCGACATCGGATCGACCCAGGCGACGCACTGCCATGGAAATGCAATCCTCCACACGTTAGTGTGGTCAAGAGGAAGGCAATTGACCAGGCATTGGATGAGCTTATTGAGACTGGTCTTGTCCAGCACCCAAAAAGTTCCTGAGGTTCTCCGGTTGTAATGATCCCTAAAAGAGACGGTATGTGTGGACTATACCGCCGGCTGAACGATGTCACGAGGAAAGATGCTTATCCTATGCCTAAAGTGGACTCAATCGTGGCTAATCTAGGTTCTGGATGCTAGCTGCGGCTACCTTCAGGTTCAGAATGGGCCGGCTGATGCGAAGAAAACTGCGTTCACCTCTCACCGAGGCCTTTGTCAGTTCACCCGTATGCCATTTGGCTGCTCTGGAGAGTTCTGCAGCTACGTTCAAGAGATTCATTGACCGCATTCTCGGGGATGCAAAGTGGCGCATTGCGCTGGTGTCCCTCGATGACCTTGTCATCTTCTCTCGAACGTTCGAGGAGCAGCTCTTGCCACCTTGAGGACGTCCTCGAGAGGTTGCGTGCCGCTGGGATGACCCTAAACCCGAAGAAAGCCCAAACAGCGGAGACTCGCATTTCCCTATTGGGCTTTGCCATCGACAGGGGTCGTGTTCTGCCGTGCGAAGAGAAGGTTGGAGCTATCGTCGAATACCCGACGCCGATGAACATTCGGGGCCTTAGGCGCTTTTGGGAATGGTGAACTACTACAGACCGTTCATCCCGAATTGCGCCGTTTTCCAAGCGCCCTAGACCACACTGTTGAAAAAGTCGGCACGATTGAGCTGGGGTCCTAAGCAGGAGGGTGCCTTTCATGCACTCTCCCGAGCCCTGGTGGCCTCAGCCGAACGGAAACTGCCCGACCTCAACAGGTAGTTCGTTGTCCAAGCTAACGCGAGCGACCTGGGCCTTGCGGCTTTGCTGCTTCTGGAACACGACGGCGCCCTCCGACCAGTCGCCTCTGCAAGCCAGTCACTTAACGGCCGCCGAGCTCAACTACACTGTGACTGAAAGGGAGTGTCTCGCTATAGTTTTTGCTCTCCGGAAGTTTGAGTACTACGTCGACGGAGTGCCTTTTGTGGTGAAGACCGACCACATGGCGCTCATCTGGCTTAAGCATTTGTGCGAGCCCTCGGACCGCCTCGCGCGTTGGGCGTTGACACTGCAGCGGTACAACTTTGTCGCGCGCCCCCATTTCGGCGTCTGATCCTTTGGCCCGCCACTCCCGTGAGCATTCGCACCAAGAAGCCGGAGCCTCAGTATCCAATGGCTCGAAAGGCGCGACTCCCGACGGCAAAGCGATCTCCGGATTGCCAGCCTCGAGAGAGGATGTTTACCTGGTGGACCCCGTTACCTCCTATGGTATCGTCTTCAGCAGGCAAAAGCTACTAAAGGCACAACGGAGCGATAGAGTTTGTCGACAAATTGTTGACGGGCTCAAAGAGCTGGGCTTCCTAGATGAGCGGGGCGGCAAAGCCGTCGGGCGCACACGGACAGCTGGTGAGTGAGTACGAACTTTATTTAGGTCCTGAGGAGAAAGAATTAAATAGCTGTTGGCGCCAAGTGCGACGCAGCTGGTATTGTCGCGGGCACGTTAGATACGTATCTGCTTGACGCCGATGGAGTTCTCCTGCGCTATATCCCATCTGAGGAGGCTCCCCAGGAGTCTTTCAAGGTGGTGATACTCCGCAGTCTAAGGAGAGCCACCCTGAGCTATTTCCACGACTAGCGATTGGTCGGACATGCGAGTGGCCTTAAAACTTTCCACAAGCTGTGCCGCTCCGCTACCTGGTCATGCATGAAGCGTGACGCTCTTCACTACACCCGGTCGTTCCAATGTATGAAGCCTCGTGCGGCAAACCCCCCGGAATCATATATGCAGCCAATTGACAGCCAGCTACGCTGCAAGTCGCTGCGTGTGACATTATGGGACCCTTTCCCAGAAGCCGGCGAGGCTATGTTTTTCTCCTGGCTGTTACAGATCACTTCACGAAATGGGTTGAACTTTCTTCCCTTCGGAAGTTAACGGTAGACGCAATCTGGGACAAGTTGACCGAAGTCTTTATCCGCTTCGCTTTCCGGCGGAGCTGATAACGGACAACGCGCCCTACTTCACGGCCAAGGTGTTCGTGGCATGCGTGTGCTGTCTTTGGCCATTAAGCACCGCAAGACAACCACGTATCACCCACAGGTCAACCCAACAGAGCGGATGAACCGGAACCTCAAGGACCTCGCGGCCTTGCTCGCGGCCTTTGCCCAGCAACACAGGTATTAGGATGTCTGTCTTAACGAGAGAGGCTTATCCTTGCGGTTCACCGTGAATCGTTCGACCGGGTACACGCCCGCTATCCTCAACTTCGGGAGAGAGCTGCCAAACCCCATAGACCGCATTCTGCGGACCGGCAGCTGGGCGTGTGCCACGAAAGCCGGACTTTCCGGCTACGGGGCCGAACTGCGCTCACGGATGGACGCGGCCCTTGACGTGGCCCGTTCGAACCTGGCAAAAGCGCGAGCTGGACAAAAGGCCTAATACAACCGGTTACATCGAGACGTGCACTACAGTGCATTGCGAATTGTTTGATTTATAGTGCAATATTTTCTTCAAAGTGATCAATTTGCGAAGTCTCAGAGCCAATTGAAGCTGAAAGGACGATGTTTAAGCAAATTCATTTATTAGCAATCATTCCCATGCTGGCTGAATTGCCATACTTCCTGCTCCCGTAGACACTATGCGCCAGACATCCCTTTAGCAGTGATGGAAGTGCTGCTCCAATTGCTCCAAATAAGAAATGCTGCTCCAAACTCTCATTTTTGTTAGGAACTTCTCCGAACTCCGAAACGGTGCTGGGAAAAAATGAAGACGAGGAACTTTGACCGTGTGACCAACCGGTGAGCCCTGAGTAATCCGAAAACAAGCTTTATACTATTATCATTTTCGAATACGCAGTGAAGCCAATCGTAGCATCGGCTGCAGCCGAGCCCACCGACGCATTTTTCACGGCGCACGTGGACGCACGGTCTCCAATGCGCCTATAGCGCTCATTTCTGCCACAAGTACTAGTATCTTAAGTATATAGCTTATTTTACTGTGCGTTCAATAACCACCCATCTTCTTAATTGTTTGTTTCTTGCAATTTTCATTGATTATTGCATGTGCGATATGTTTCGTAATAAATATTAATATTTATGAGACGTTTCGGTGATGCTTTTAACTCCAGGAGTCTTATGGCCAATTTTGCCATCCGCTCCGAAGACACCACTAGCTGCTCCAAACTAGCAGTTTTTATGCGCCGAAAACACTTACGGCTGCTCAAAAGTGGCATTTTTTCTGCTGTGGAATCTGCTCCAAAAAGTAAAATGTCGCTTCCATCACTGCTTTAGCAATCTTTTTTTTACATATTATGTGAGCGGTGCGCTAGCTCTCACGCAGGTGACGCCTCCCTGCTGTTCCTTGCCATGAGATAACTTGTCTCTGACGGCCAAGCAACGATTCATTGCATTTATTAGTATATATATATATATATATATATATATATATATATATATATATATAGTAGTAACTGGATTTTTCAATGGGCCAAGCGTATTTAGGAAAATCAGAAGCACAACTTCGCAGTTATTTTTTGGGTTTAACCGCGAAGTTATGCTTCTGATTTTCCTATATATATATATATATATATATATATATATATATATATATATATTTGCGCGCCTACACTCAACGGCTTTCCAGGTAGGTGCCTGAGTAGGAAGTGGGTGCACATGTGATGACGCTTAGGTTCAGAAAGAACAAACGTTGGTATATGCTGGTGTCGAATGGAGCCACCCATAACCGCGAAAATCAACACGTGATGACTGAAACAGGCGGAGACGGGTGCTGCTAGAATCGAAGGCAGCACAGATCAAGGGTTAATAATGCACGCGCTCCGTTCTTGTTCCATTCCTGAATTCAGCCTTACCCGCGACCAAGGTTACACAAGCGTCCCAGAATCCGATCCGTCTTTGGGAAAATGCAATTAACCACGGTGTTGCGCTATCACACAGGGCGTTTGCGTGAACACGAGAAAAACGGTTCGTATCCGCTTGTCAGGCTGAGGTTTGGCTGTCACGCTCATGCAAACGCTACAGGCGGTCGGGCTGAGTGAACGTTTAGTCGGGTTGAGCCAGGCCGATTGCACAGGGTATAACGTTGACCCAACCCGACCCACATGAAGCGCGCATGTAAACGCGGACAGGTCGGGTCGGCAGTTCGCAGCCAGCTGCAGCGAATAACTGGCCACGCGTTGTGTTACCTCCGACCTCGACGCAGGCAGCCCCAACAATGGCAACCCGTCAGGTTCATGTAAACGCTGTCCAGTCGGGTGGTCTGAGGCCAACTCGACCCACTCCTTTCGGATTGATGTAAACGTGTTCCTTATTGTGTTCAACACTCCCGCGCCAGTGTGCCTCCAAGGTCGGTCCGGTATATGACGCGTGGTTTGTATGCGTTTAGAATGCAGCTCCCGTAGCTTTATGAACAGTTATTACAACATATGAGTGTGCAACATCCTGACTATGCAGAAAGCGGTCTCTCGGTACGGGTCCGTATTCACAAAGAGGTTCTAACGCTAGTATAGGTGGCACGTAAAACGGCAGAATTTGATTATATTTTTTTTTATTTTAGCGCTACAATAACTCGTACGAGCTGGTGCCGGCCAATCGTTAGGCTGGACATGCTATTCGCGAAGGCAAATAGCTCTGACGAACGAAAAGCATTGTAATATCTTCCCGCTCGTTGCCGCAATAAATTATTATTATTAGTATTATTATTATTATTATTATTATTATAATTATTATTATTATTATTATTATTATTAGTTATGAAAACTTATATACACTAGACAGGAAAGGAAAAGGGAAGAGCAGGCTGGCAACTGCCACCGGTAGGTGTACCACGCCTTCCTATACTCTTCAGAAAATACGAGGAGGCTAAATAGAAGCACTACGTTTTGGTGGATACCGTGCAACTGGCAAAACTGTCACACGTCGGTTGCTCATACAACTATGCGCACAATATTAATTTTCTTTCGCTGGTCGCCTCTGACTCATATGCGCCCTCATTATCTCCGGGATAGACCAACGGCCACCTACCTCTCCCTGTATCTCCCACTTCCCCTTACCCCAGTGAGGAGTAGCAGGCTAGAGACACGCTCTCCAGGCCGACCTCTCCTCCCTTCTCTTCATTAAAATCTACTCGTCCTCCTCATACGGTATAGGACTGTATGGCGTGCGAGAAAGACGCATTTTATTCGGCAGTGTAAATGCATTAATCACTTCCAGGGAGTTGTCACGCTTAATGCGTGTACAATAGCTAAGCCGGCGGATATTGATAGGAGGAAAGTTTAGCGCGCCTCCCATCGGCGTTATTTTCTTGTCGCGCAGTTATCGAACGTGTTGACACCGTGCCCGTCGCTCCAATGAGACGCCGCCGACGTTACGTCACGCATAAGACAAATCATCTCCCGAAGGGATTGACGAGAATACGTCCTTACTTGCGGTAAATGCACGTGACACAGTTTCTCACAACAAATGCGGTGATGCAACATCTGATGACAAAAAGTGGGCGGCTTCTTCTGGAAGAGCTGCCACAAGTTTGTGTTTCACGAAACAGCGATCACGAGACTGTCAAACATGCATGCGCCGTCTGTGACTGAAGGCGCTTCGCTTGTGTTATCTCATGGAGATAAGTGCTTTGTTATGTGCGTGTGTGATAACTTCCGGCCAAATCTGCAATGCATTGTTGCAGTGCAATAGTAGGCTATGATAACGAGTGTGACTCAAGCGGCAGCAATTTGCCGTATTATTGAAGGCTAATGATTAGCGCTTCATACTGGTGACTCCATTGTTCTTGGAGAGTAAAGCATTGTTTGCTGTTCTGCACTTCGGGGATTTCTCGGTATCTTGCTGGGTAAAAGATCGAAGTAGGTTTGGTTGGCCCGCCTCCTTATGATGTACAAGCCCCAAGCTTAAGTTCACCTTCTCATAAAATGGTATACGATGTCTAATAAAGATCGTACCATTTCATTAAGCAGCAGTGAAAGTACGATTACATTTGTCTGGAGTGGAGAGTGCCGCTGGCTATGTTGATGATGAAGGGTACGTCAATCTATTAGATGTATTGCAGTCTATAGAATATTGCCGATCTCTATGTTTTATTCTTGCTTTCCACTACATGGCGTCACTCAAAGCGCCAGCGTTGCTTTGGGACAGGAAGCCTTCCACAAAATAAATAAATAGATTATTTAAATAATCAATCAACACCTAACTCTGCAGCTTACAAAGCTTACAAAACTTACAAAGCGCGACATCCGTGGTAAGCAACGAATACAAGATATATCCTTCCAGGCTAGGAATACGGGCATCGAAAGGGGTGCGGAGAAAAAAGAAAGTGGAAGCTGATGTATACTTTTGTACAATGTCCCCATCTTAAAAGTTTCTCGTCAACTTCTTTCTCGCAGGTGGAGCTGCATCTTCATTTAGACGGCTCCGTACGACTGGAGACAATATGGGAACTTGCGCAGTGAGTATCGTAAAGTGACAGAGCGGTATTTGAAGCATAGTTTTTCGCAACGGTGCAACGCCGATTGTGTCTCCATTTTGAGTCGCTATAGGAGCAGTAAACTGGGGTCGTATTCTGGATCGATCACATCTGGTGCTACCACTTTAGACGTTAATTGGACTGTGTCAACAGGCGCACCGCCCATTTCATTGAGGCGTTGCGCTAGAAGGTGTACGCCACGTAAAAGGGAAGGACACGTACGAACCCTCTTTATCACGATTTTTGCCGACGGCAACTGCGAAGCATCGTGGAACTGCTCTCTGAAATCTTTGGCAGTGCAATATGACCGAGCAGATTGCTTATCTTCTCTCATGGTCACCGTTATAATGATGTTGGTACTGGCGGCGCAGTCGCCCCTGCAGGCATTGATCTGTCAGTACAGCATCCCTATACCAGCAACAACTGTTCGCTCACAAATACATGTACCGTTCAGTTTACGAGGCCTTGCATGGCTCACAGTGGATGTGCTTTTGTTAGCACAGCAGAGATTTGAATCAACATCATGCTTTTGATAAGTGTTTATCGCATATTGAGACAGAGACGCCGCGGGTCGCCGCACCGTATCGCGCTTTGTTGCTCCAGTGGATGAGTGCTATTCCCGCAATCGCAGGGGGCGATATTTCGTGTGGAATCATTTCGTTTTCCACTCTTCTCACCCTTTGTCACTCGCTGGCACGCTGCTATACTAAAGTCCCTATACATTCGGAAAAGTACCACCATCCTTTGAACAACGCCGCTTCTCTCTCTCCTGTATCTGCGATTGGACGATTATAGCGTGCGCTTTCACTTTATATTTTGTTGTTTTTTTTTCCGCCTCAGCGCCATGCCGAATGTTCCTCTGCGTAGCCGCCGTCGCCGGCGGCGGAGGTGCGTGCGCCCGGCCTGAAAGCTTCAACGGGGACTTTCGAGGGGCGCCACCGTCGACTTGTTTTCGCAAGCAAAAAGTAAAGACAAAAAACAAGCGTTTTAGGAGAGGAGACAGCGGAGGAGAGAGAGTAGATGGCGGTACTTTTCCTATATAGGGATTTTATACTATACGCCGTCTTTATCTCCGGGCACTTGATACAACAAAGAACAATGGAAAATGAAGTGGATCCGATCATTATATCACATGGCACCAGTATTGGGTGTCCCAAAAAATGTTCAGTACACCCAACAGAGGTGCACGAAATTTTCAAAAAAAAAAAAAAACGAGCGAAAAATTTTATCAGACGATACAGGCCCTGAAATAATTCACGCTAGGCCTCGTTTTTCATTCTTTTCTCATAGTGCGTCGCGGTGATGAGAGATGCACCGGTAAAGCGTGTTCTCGCCCAACCCTGTTGCAAAGCGCGTTCGTCGTTCAACGCCAGATTTATAGCTCTTTGACGCGCACGTGAGATTGCGTGTGAGCTTTCATGCGTCTTAAGGTTCAGATGGGGTAGTGGAGCGCTCTTCTAACGCTAAATATAAACGCTAAATATGTAAGTCAACGCTAAATATCCGAGCAGCCTTTAAAAGTAGCCAGTAAAACCGTACATCACAATGTTGCTTGCAATACCAGTAGAGGCTGAAAATGGGAATACCAGACTGCGTTTTGAGGCTGCGGAGATATTCAGGTTTTTGTCAGATCCCTTGGTCAGTAAACTTTTTTGGTCGATAGTACGTACAGATAGAATCACACTTGTCTAGAGCAGTCGAGCGGTCGGCTGCGGGCTGCAACAGCGCCGCGTACCGGCAGTCGCTGGGTTCGAGATATGTTGGATGCAAGCGCCAAAAGTATGCACGCGGCATGTGCACTTGCGGCCTATCTGCGATGTCAGCCTGTAAATTTGATCATAAGAGATAGTCAGTTATCTTACTTTTTTTTCTTCTCATTTTTTTTTGTTTTTTGCTTGCTGTCGCTTGTGGAACGACCGCTGTCCGTGATAAGCGTGGATGTGCAACGGAATGCATGCACTGGCTCTGAGAACTACACCTGATTCAAGATAAAAAATGGCAATGATTCATCGGTGTCTCGGTGAATGGTGACGTCAACGCCAATTGGCACATCAAGTGATAGACGCAAACAACGACTGACGCGAAGTAAAACGCATTTTTTGCTATGTTATCAGCTGCGGCGCCGGCTGCACGCGACGAAGCAGGCAGCGAATAAGCGCAGATCTCGCCCACCCACGTTCGTGAAAAAATCTACAGGCCTATAACAGAAATGGCCGCGAGAAGCCATGCCGCATGCAGGCTTTTGGCGCTTGAATCCAACATATCTCGAACCCAGCGACTGCCGGTAAGCGGCGCTTCTGCAGTCCGCAGCCTAAAGCCCCTATATTTATAAAAGTAGCGCCATTCTTAGATCTTGCCGCCACCGCGCTCACCCCGGCGCTTCCTCCTCGCCCTCTCTTAGCCGCCTCCTGTCGCCCCAGCCTCCTCCGCTCCCCCATTGGCCAATCCGTGTCACGTGGAAGTTCGCGTCGCGCTTTTGTATATTTTTTTCTTTCCAGCGCGCTCCGACTGCCATTCTCGGGCCTTTGCGTCGAAAGTGCTGTACGCACAAAGGCATCAAACGTGTTAGGGACAAGAACTTCGTTGTGATGGCATGCTGCTGCGCCTTAAGTTGCCGCAATCGACAAGGCGAGGGCAAAATGATTTTTTTGTTTACCATCCGGCGTGCGCAAACGCTTGCTGCACACTTGATATTTGCGCCGTCTCGCATCGTCGCGTTGCTACTTCCAAAACGGCATTATTAAGACCAGTTACTGACTGACGAAGCAAAATCGCGCCTCAAAAACGTCTCCGCAGGGCGCGATCGAAGTTTTCCTCGGATTTCCTCTGGTAGCGCTTAGCTGTCGTCTGCCACGGCAGGCCCGACGCAGGCGGCGCCACTGTCGATATCGCGCCTCGATCGCGCTGGTCGCGCCGAGCGCGATAGTGGAACGGAGGAGGAGGGAAGTGGATGGCGCTACTTTTTATATACTTTAATTTATATACTTTTTTTTTACCGCAGCCGGCCGCTCGACTGCTCTAGACAAGTGTGATTCTATCTGTACGTTCGTTCGTTAACGTTGACAATCATCGTCGATGGTTTCTACACATTTTTAAAAATTAAGGCCAGGCTATGATCTATCGCACTTTGCACAAGCGCTCAGCATCTTAGTGTACTTTGTGCGTGAACGAGTGCAAGTATTAAAGGGACAATAAAAGCAAAATCAAGTCAAGCTAAAGTGATAGCTTAATGCTCGAGAATGTCTAAGGCGCCAATATTTTCCCGAAAAAAGTTTTGGTAGTCGAGAAATTGAGGTAAATGCAGTACACGATTTGCGACTCACCCGGGGCATTCACGTACTAATCCGATGACCTAGTGCTACTTAAAATTTTGTCACTAGTACTCAACCTCTCGGAATAAAAAAAAAGCTCATTCCATTTACTTATAATACGGAAGAATCTGCTGAGTTTCCAGTTCTGTTTGAATATTTAGAAAAAAAAAGAACTCATTGACGTTACCCTTGACAATGACACGGGCGGTCGAGAGGTTTTGTTTTCGCTCGGCTCTGCGCCGCCGGCGCTTTCGCGCGTTTGAGTAGTTTCGTTAACGCGTAGTGCTGCGCTGGTTTTGCTTACTCGCGAAACTCACAAATTGCAAGTAGCGTAGAATTCTAAGTCCCTGTGATGTCTCGGGAGGCCTGAACAGGCCACGCCACTTGATCAAAAGCAGCTGCGACGGCGAATCCAACTCCACTCGGTTTCTCCATGGCCGCGCGTCCGCGTTTTGGCGCAAAAATCGTAGCACTGTCTGTCGGGCGTCGTTTTACTCACAGAAAGCAGTAAAGGGCGGTGATGGCATATGCAACGTCACCATGCATTCCCCTCTCGGGGGAGGACGATTTGAATTGCGCTAAAGGTATGCGGACGCTTGAGACAAGATTTGACACTGAACAAGCGCTGCGATTTTTCTGGAATGGTATTTTAACATTGCACGTTTACCTACTATTTGCCTTTAGTGTCCCTTTAAAGGCAACTTGCTTGGAGTGTCGTTATCATTTTGGCTGTACTCTGGGGTCTTGCATGGAGCACGGTCAGTCGCTGACGAACTGCGAGACACCGGGAGTGGCAGACGAGTAGACGAATAGCTATGCGCTACTGCTGTTTCAGTGGCTATACTGGGTCATTGCGGTATCCCCGGCAACGACCTCGCCGACGAAGCTGCTAGGAAGGCACGCGAAGGGACAAACCATGTTTCTCTACCTTTATCGTGCCCTCATGCAGCCCAACATTTAAGCACGCTAGCGCACCGTATACGACATAGAAGTGGCACACACCTGAGTTCACTCACCATCGGTTGCGTTCTCTCGACCCATCAATGCAACTGCAGATGTTACCTGGGCTTCCGCGAGGTGAGGAAACAATGACATGTTCTTTACGCCTGGGCGTGGCATGCACCAATGCGTACTCATTTTTTATTAGAATGGCCGATACCGCCAATCAAGTGCAATGCCTGCGGTGTCACAGGGACTATGGAGCGCCTGTGCTACTGCCCATCCTTTGAAAACGAAAGACATGACCTCTGCACAGCTCTAAATCAGGTGGACAGAAACCCATTCACCTTGAACAAGATCCTGGCACCATGGCCTCGCATATCGCAGCTACAAAAGGCCACAAAAAGCGATGCTGCGATTTCTGTAGGCTACTGCATTGAGTGACCGTCTGGGGTCTAGACTGAGTGACCGTCTCTGATATGGAGCAGAGAACTGTTACTACATTGGCGATATCCACAGCGGACTTTCTCTTCTTCTTCTTTTAACCTTTCCCTCAGCTTTTTAATCTTTCCCCCAGTGCAGGGTTGCCAACCGGGCTCTGTCCTTGTTAACCTTCCTACTTTTCATTTATCCTTTTCCTCTTTCTCTCTCTGGTTTCGCAAGTGTGTATTTGCTGGCATAGAGCAAGGTTTAGCTCGGACACTCCCTATGCAGATACACGTAGTCGGTGATCTGCAGTTTCGTATTAATATGCTAACGAAACCCGTGCCGGCGCATGAGCGTGCACACGCAGCTACAAATGCACACACGTTCAGTCAAGTGCACAATGGGAGATGAGGGGAGGGTGGCGACGTTGGGTAGCGCAATGTATGCACAATCTCCAAGAAAATTATTACTATGATGGCAATGCAAAAGGTACAGTGACCCAGAGGAGAGGAAGTACACAGAACAAGCGCCGAACTCACGCTTATTGTCCTGACTACTTCTATTTGTTTGTCCCCGTCCTCTTTGCATTGCCGTCATAAACAATTTGAAGCAACTCGCCAAATTTTGCACCCTATTTCGAGAACAGTTAGTAACCAATGATGGCCCTGCTGCGGACAGCTAACCTTGCAAGCGTAACAATATATACTATAATCTTAAAGATTGAGCGTACGAGACGTTTCTTCAAGCGCTCACCTTTCTGCACCTTTAGTACATATAGCCATAATACGAATCATGATTATAGCTACGGTAAATTTTCACTATTTTGCTCTTCGTTTTCTTTTAAAGCAAGAAGAAGATTGACCTTGGATGCTCTTCAATAGCTGCCCTGCGATGGCGGCTGCAGAAAGTGGAGTCATCGTCACTGAAAGACTTCCTCGACCGCTTTTCCACATTTTTGCCTACTATAGTGTAAGTATCCGGCTTAGGCAGTCGATATCGTTGAAGCGCTATGTTATTGCTGTCAGTAAGTTAAGTGCATTTCAAAATGCTGATAGAATTGAGCGCTTCCTTCACGCTTCTGTATTGTTGCTCCACAATTCCAAATATCTTCATTGAAACAGTGAAGTCGGATGCTCCACAGAAAACAATTCAAGTGCTTCTTTTCCTTCTACAGTGCAGTCTTCGCTAAGGCTGAGTGTACTTAATCAAAAGTGCTTCTGAGTAGTTCGGCTACTACGCACAGTATTCTTGAGACATCTGGCAAAAACTCCTTATGTGGAGTAGTAGACCAGGTATGTGCTTGGTTGATGTCCCTGGTATCTCACTGTGGTTATATAGGGGCTTAAACAGAACGTCGCAGGCCCAAATTGGCATTAGATTTCCAAAACTGCAGTTTACGTAAAATAGATGTATGCCATCACCCCACTGATGACTTTGTCACACGCGAAGTCTCTAGTGGTCGATAAACGCTATACGTCGCTGCTTACTAAAGCCGTGCGAATTTGTTAATGGTAGCTGCCGCTTCGAGGTGTGAAGTAATATCCAAAGGCCGTTCCAAGGGCAATTAAGTAACTCACTTCCTGTCAGAGTGGGGAGAGTGAAAATAAATTAGGCTTTACCTGCGGCCGCATTCGGACAGCGGCCGAATGCAAAAAAGCGTGTGTACTTATGTAAGGAAGCGCATGTGGTTATATTTAATCGACAGCCCCTCTCTATAGTCAGTAATAAAACGTTCCTGATCACTAGAGAATGCTGCCATGAAGAACATGGAGCTGCTGGGAGACTATAATCTCGCGCAACACAGTAATACCCCACACCGTTAACTCGAAGTAATAAAAATTGGAAAAAATTCGAGATAAGTGGAGTTTCGAGAGAGCCGAATCCACGAAAATAAGCATAACCACCGCGTAAATCCAACATGACGGCTTTCCAATATGGTGCCGGTTACCACCGCGACTTCCTCACAAGAGCTCAGTGTACCAGGAGCGGTACTTTTAGTCGATCATTTTTGAGATATTATATGCGACCCAGCAACCGACACGTCGGTCGTATAAAGGCAACGGCGAACCTCGTACATTTAAGCGCAAACGCAGATGCATGTTGAAACGTGTTCGAAACCGGGTCGTGCTAAATATCTCGCGAACGTGCTCGGTTCCCCGGAGTTTTCGACCGAGGATTACTTCCACAGAGCGTCGCTCGCTACCGCCCTCGGAGGCAGCTGCCACGCACAGCAGCTGCCTCCGAGCACGGGGCATCGAGGCACTGCCGTGCGTGGCTGGCGTGTTTACAAGTAGCGGCGCGCTCGCCTCTGGCCGACACTACTCTTTCTCGCACTGTGCGCACGTCAGCGGTCGTAGCGACGTTGCAACCGCATAATCAATGGGATCAGCCGGCCGAGATCTGTAGATGAGGGTGAAGTATAACCTAGCAAAAGGCATTGGGACAAAATTGCTGGCCGATACCACAGCTGCGCAAGAAAGTAAAAAAAAAACGTTTCGTTACTGTCTTCAGCATTTTAGCAGTTTAGGTTTTGAGATGTCAAAATCAACCACCTGGGTTTCTCCAGCGTGCACCTAAATCTAACCACACGAACCTTCATGCATTTCATCCGCCTTGAAATGCGGCCGCATTGGCTGGGATTGAATCCTAGAGAAATTGAGCTGAGAAGCTACGCCTAAAACAATAATCTAAAAAAAAAAAACCTTAATAAAAAAAGACGCTGTGTCTACCTTTGCCACTGAGGGGTATTACGGGTAAAACAACAACTGTCTTCCTCTGCGTTTGCTCTTTTCCATCTGCAATCACAATAGAAACCGACAGTAGTAATGCCATATATCAATGAGTTACTGCGGCGTGGTACCTTAACAATAACCTAAAAAACAAAACAAAACAAAAAATATATATATGAATGAGCTACTGCGGCGCGGTACCTTAACGATAACCTAAAAAAACAAAAAAAAAGACGCTGTGAAGCTTTACCACTGAGAGGTATTACTGGTAAAGCAACCACTGTCTTCCACTGCGTTTGCTCTTTTCCATCTGCAATCACAATAGAAACCGACAGTAGCAATGCCATATATCAATGAGCTACTGCGGCGCGATACCTTAACAATAACCTAAAAAACAAAACAAAACAAAAAATATATATATGAATGAGCTACTGCGGCGCGGTACCTTAACGATAACCTAAAGAAAGATTAAAAAAGACGCTGTGAACCTTTACCACTGAGAGGTATTACGGGTAAAGCAACTAGTGTCATCCACTGCGTTTGCTCTTATACATCTGCAATCACAATAGAGACCGACACATGCTACCGGCGCCATCCATGGTGTCTTGTGGTAATCGTAAAATCGCAATTTCATTGCCGCTTTAATTTTTATTTTCAATATTATTTTTTTTTCAGGGGCGACTTGGTAGCAATCGAGCGCATTGCGTACGAGCTGTGCGAGGATCAGGCCAGAGAAGGCGTCGCCTACTTTGAGGCACGCTACTCGCCGCACCTGCTGGCCTCGAAGGACAACTGTGTGACGCCGGCGCTGGTCATCCAAGCGGTCAGCCGTGGCCTCGAAAGGGGAGAGCACGACTTCGGCGTCAAGGCTCGATCCATACTAGTCTCCGTCTGGGGAAACGACGGTAATGTGAAGCGCGACAGAAACAGACACACAGAGACAGCGCTACTTAAAATCTAGGCTTATCATCTTCGGTGGACGATTGATATCTGTTAACTATTCGATTTATACTGTAATGTGAAGCAACAAAACGACAGACACCGACCAAAATAAAAGCTAAAAATAATAAAAACTGAGTAAAAGACGTTTCGGCTTCGCTACGGAAGCCTTGTTCACAATGGGGTGAAGGAAAATTCGTTTCAGCTTATGTCCTCTTGAGCACGTGACGCAAACAGCGCGTGTATGACAGGGGGAGGGTTCCCTCACTTCGATTGAGCGTGTGACGTGTTTTTTGTATCTCCAACGACTCGAGATAGAGACCTGATTTCAAGTTTCTTTCTTGGCCGATAATTCTTGACTTTTCCCAGTCAATCTTGTGGCCTGTTGCATCCGTATGTTGGGCAAGGGCATTCGAAACGGTTCGTTTTTTTTTCCGACATCGTTCCGATGCTGCCGTAGTCTCTGTTTGAAGTTGCCCGATTCACCGATGTATGCGTAGTCGCAATCTGCGCAGGGTATCTTGTAGACCACGCCAGGAAACGATTCACTCGGAAGCTTGTCCTTACCGCCCACGAGTGCGTGCCTCAGCTTACACACAGGCACGTGTGCAACCTCAACGTCATAAGTGCGCAGCACACGAGACAAGGCCTCGCTTATACCAGGAACGTGGGGAATGGCAGCACGTTTTCTTGGTCGGGGATTAGCCGGTCGGACGGAATGAGATAGGTGGTGTTCCACAGCATTCAAAAACGACGTGGGATAGCCGCTTGCCGAGAGATCGCCACGCACGCGGTCCAAGTCTGTAACACGGCCTTCTGCTTCGGTGCAAATGCGGTTCGCACGGTTGAACAGGGAGGCTATCCCACGTCGTTTTTGAATGCTGTGGAACACTGTGCTGTGTGCAGGGGAATTTTGAGGGGAATGTTGAAAACCGAGCCTTTCTAAATTTTGATCAGGCCCCATGTCGCAGAAAATACGGTGTCGGTGTCAACGGTGTCCAATAACGCTAACGCGTTCCACTCTTAAATGTGAAGCTTAAGCGTACTCCTCAAGTTATTTAACAGAAGCGTGCTCCTCACTCTTTTCTGGATGCTTTATTTTAATTGGAATATAGCAGCTTCCCATACGCGGTCTATTGACCAATAGCTGACAACAATCAAGAAGGGCGTTTGGATCAGTGCGCTTTTTCCTACTGTTACTGTGTATATTTATTGACGCAGCTTAATAAACAGGCTGTAGTAAGCAAAAATATGCTTTCGAATTTCGACATCCAGAAGAAGCCGACTATCGTCTGCTCACGCTCGACCGCGGTCACGTGCGTAGGAATTAAACTTTGGCCACTCTGCTAATCGGTGTTGTAGCCGTGTGGTCTCGCATATTGACTAGTTTTTAACACCGAACGAACCTTGAACCATGCGAAACTTAACGTCATACCACACGCACACTTGCGGCTTCTACGCCGCCGGGTTCCGCGACGAGTCCTCTGGCTGAGCGCGCTGCGGATCGCTGAGGACAGCTGCGTTTGACAAGTTTATGCCTACGTTTGGCGCGTCGTAGGTGCCACAATTGAAAATAGTGGCGTCTACGTGAACATCCAAAAACTTGGAGTATGCTTAAGCTTCGCCTTTAAGAGTGTAACGTGACAGCGTTATTGGACGCCGTTGACGCCGACACCTACACCATATTTTCTTTGACATGGGGCTCGATCAAACTTTAGAAATGCTCGGTTTTTAACATTCCCCTCAATGTTGCCTTGAACCAAAGTACAGCGAAACACCATCAGAATTGGAGGACACTTAAGCTTCGCCTTTAAGAGTGCAACGCAATAGCAATCAAAGAGCCCTGGCTGCTCATCAGGCTTTTTTCTCGTATATTCAAATTACAATCTGACGCTATCAGCTAGCGCAAGACAGGGGTATAGAGATCGCAGGGAGAGGCCTTCGTCCTGCAGTGGACATAAATATAGGCTGATGATGATGATGACGCTCTCACGTGTGTAGGTTGTGGTTAAGTCGTATTTTACGATTTTTCTGACGGATTTTACTTTGAGAAATTCAATTTTTGTTACTAACGCCTTGAGCCAATTGGAGGGCCTCTGTGGTCGAGGTGGTTCAGGATGATGTGGTTAGGCATGGTTATTTCCGCCATACACCGATGCTTAGGGCCGACGCCGGATTTTCTGCGACACAGGTATCGCGTTAAAATCAAACTTGAACTGCGCACCACGGTGCCGTTCGGTAGGCGGAGCGTTGTGGGGATCTGCCGCTCCGCCGTAGCCTTCGCAATGCAAGGCACTGAAGAAGGTGCGGAAGCACCGCGAAGAGGGTGATTGCCAATAACTACACTTCTGCTGAGTGCATTGACTTATTTTTTGCGGCAAAGTGTTTCTGATATAGCCTAATTTCTCTTCAAATTTATTTCTCCACTGCGATAAAAGGTGGTTCAGAGCTCATTTAACTGCATCTGTTAGAGCATCTAAAGCGGACAAATTTGATATATGAATGTACGACTAACGTGAAATTGTTACAATGTTAGCGAAGGTTTTGCTGAAGTTCTCACAAGTTAGGGGTGCATTTTAGTGCGCCGTATAATACATTGATTTTGTCAGCTTTAGGTGTATTATTATTAGGTGCAGCTTACAGAATTGTGAATCATTTTGCATTGCTGATGAGTTAAAGCAATTGTAAGCTTGATAGTATCCCTTTTTTATATTTTTATCAATTTTAATACGAATGAACGACCTCAATAAAAAATCTGCTTGCTGCTGTCACTAGATTCTACCTTTTTCAGTTAACTTCAAAAAAAAAACATCACCACATTTGGTGCACTGGTTGATGAGAAAAATCATTTATCCGTTCCCGTGTATTTATATAGGAGACCCTGAGATCGTGGTTCCTCTAAAATTAAACAAAAAGAGTGACTCTTGGGGCAATTTTTTTATTGAGGCTCTAATCTTTGGAAAAATTGACAAAATTCGCAAATAAGAAGAAAAAAAAGGAGGCTTGGGGCAGCTCTAACTCCACAAAAAAAGCGGACTACCTATGCAGATTTTATGATCAATCATGGAAAATGAAAAGTTGTTGCGATAGGTACTGCATGCACAAATACAGACAACATGAAAACAAGATGTGCAATGAGTGCAAACTTTGTATGATTAATATTTATTAAAAGGCGCGCTATAAAACCTGGCAGAAATATAACATTTTTAAGAAGACGCATAGGTAAAGTCAAGAACCCACCAAGCGTTGTTTCCATACCCCAGGGATGTTAGGGGGCAGAGAAACGGCCAATTAGTGGGCTAGCTTCCTTTTGGCTAGTGGCCCGAAACCAGCCGATGCAAGAAGCACCATCAATGGATGGGTGCAGAGATGGTCTACAGAAAAAAAAATAAAGGTGAAAGAACGGATTGACAGTCACGCAACTTTGGATAACACGACAGTTTCATGACCGTAAACATTTCAATAAATAAGGAATGCATGCACTTTTGACAATTCAGCTTTTCGTTCTGAATGAATGCCCGACAGAGCCCTGGTGATACATGTTCCGATTGGGGAGAATCGGATAACAAGCAACTTGCATATCGATGTGTGGGTCAAATTGGCACCCTGTACAGTGAGAGAGAAACCAGTCAGGTGGCAATCCTGGTAACTGCATTTGCCCATAATTTCACACATGCACACACATACACACACTAACACAGACAGGAAGAGAGGCATTGCTCCCCCCTCCCATAATTTCCTGTATTCCCTTTGACATGTTCCTCTAGCTGCTGTCATATGTTGTGTTCAATGCTAACAGAAACATTTCTGCGCTATCGCAAAACTCACGTCGCAAATTTCATGCAGCATGTTACAGGCTTGCCAAGAAACTCTGACAAACAACGTTTTCTTAGCCTCACACAATCACAAATTTTGTAAAAATGTCTTGTCGTGACTAGTGACTCCTCTGTTTAGATAATAATTTGTTTTCTTACTCCATTTACTCTTGACAAGAGCAGAACGAGAGAAAACTTACCTATTTTCTCATTCAAGCATTTCTTCGAACATTTCAGAATGGACCATTGATTGTTTGAGACTGTGTGAGGAGCACGAAGGCATTGGCGTTGTTGGAATTGATATTGCAAAGGACGAAGTGCAGACACCTGGCTACACGGCTGTAGAGGCCCAAGTCTTCCAGGTGTGTCCCCCGAGTTTCTTTTTCTTTAATATGTGGAACTACTGAGCAATGCATAATGTTGAGTTCTTTGATTGATCAGTTTTACCTAGCGCACCTTCACATTGATGAAATAATAGATGTGGTTTTGTAGAACTAATCTAGCTTGATACTTCCTCTTAGTTTTTCTTTAAAAAGGTGGGGTTCTTGCTTTTTTTATTTATCACTAACCTAATTCAGAACATGTATATGTTCTTCCTTTCCGGCTTGATCAGAGAGCGAAGCAGGTGGGCATACCAAGGACAGCACATGCAGGTGAAAGCGGCGCCTACTCAACCGTGCGAGATGCCATCGTCAAGCTGCACTGTGACCGTGTAGGACACGGATACCGTGTTTTCCAAGACCCGACCGGCCAGATATACCAGTTGGCTCGCAAGAAGAACATTCATTTCGAAGTGTGCCCTTACTCCAGTGTTCTTTCGGGAGGCTGCCCACTGAGCACCCAGAGCCACTCCATAGTCCGGTGAGGCTGACGGTAGCAAGTATCAAGTATGTTAGTTACAACTTGTATTCTTGTGCATAGATGGTTAAGTACATTCTACTTTGAACACAGACGTACAGTATCTGCGTAATGAGACGTGATATACCGGAATGATATACAGGCACCCTCGCTAGAATAGCGCAATAGCTAGTGCATACATTTCGCTGCACTTTCTTTGCTGTGACAACCAATGAATCTGCGTGATTTTGAGCTGTCGAAACAGAAGCAAGACATCTGTGAAACTGACTTACAGGGAACCATGCATCGGCATGTTTAGCTTGCTGAAAAGTATTATAGGGCACAGTGTGAGTGGACGAAGGTACTCGACAACTGCTGTATCCTGTGGCTGGCCTGTATCAACCAAGCAGATTTAAAGGATCTCAACAATGTACACATTTGTGGTCACTAGTTTATTAATAGCGCAGCTGTTTAAGCCGGCGGTTAGTCCGTCTTTCGAGGACAAAAGACCTCGTCGAGCGATGATTCACTACGTCGCCTAGCAACGGAGTGCCACCTCATCGCCCCACCTGCGCCGCCACCTGCTCGCCCCTCCGATGATGATGAATTGTAGCTTATCTCTTTCTAATCGGCGGGCTGCTTTAAAACACCTTATCCGGAGTAAATAATTATACATTGCAATAAAAAGAAAATTGGAAGAGACAGAAAAGGTAAAAGAAAACAGTGGGGAGGGCGAAGGGCCGACCGCCACTCCCGCCACAGTTCCACCTAGCGTCACCTTGCCTTAACTCCGAAGCAGCGCCGCTCGCTCCTGCGCCGTAGCTCTTCCTAGCTTCTCCCCACAGCAGCGCGGGGGCGAAGCTGGGCAATGACGTCACTCCAGAGTATATAGCTCCGTGTCGCCGACGTGCGGAGACACTTTGCCTGGTGAGCTTACCTGCCGAGCAGCCACCAGAGGCATCGGCTGCAGTGACGGACACCGGGCGCATTCGGCGCGAACGCGGGGAAACGTGGTCGGCGTCGGCAGCAGCTCTACGCATCCCACTACTTAAGAGAAGTGAAATTCTACGCTGTAATGATGAGCGGGAATGGGGCCAGTGTGGAAGAAGACGATGACAACGAACGCGGGAGCAATGGCACAAGCGCGTTCGCGCTGAGGTGCGCTAACGTGCGAGCTGTGGAAGACGACGACGACGCTCGAGAGAACCAAATTAAAGCTAATGAAAAGCCAAGTAAAGTTAGGGAAAGGCCGCCAGCTTCGCTGTTTGCTCAGACTTTGCACTAGCGTGAAGTTGCCTGCATTTTTTTACAATTAGGAATTGCAAATCACATTAACTTAAATGCCAGCAAAAATAACCGAATGGTGTGATAACTGGCAAATGACCATTAATGAAAACAAAACGGTTTGCATGACAGTAACGAGAAAAAAGCACCCATCGCTTTTCCCCAACACACTTAACGGCAGCGTCGTAACTAGAGTTCAACAGCATAAGTAACTTGGTTTAACAGTAATGTCCGACCTTAACTGGCCATCACATATTAACAACATTACTTCTTGTGCATTACGAAAACTTTTTTTTTCTCAAAAGGTGCTGCGGATGGCACCAACTAACGTCAAAATTTTAACTTACACTGCATTTGTGAGACCTGTCCTTGAGTATACTAATGTCTTATGGTTCCCGTCCACTAAATCTAATATATATAAACTGGAAAGTATGCAGAGAAAGGCAGTTAGGTTTGTCCACCGAAAATACCGGCGCAGTGATTCACCTACTCTTCTCCTAACACAGTCAGGGCTTGCAACTTTGGCAGTTCGAGTAAAACGAGCTCGTCTAAAATTGCTGCATCAAATACTACGCAAGCGAGTAAAAATAGATGATTCTGCATACGTTACCTATTCCAAATCTCGCATACTTCGTTATAATCATCCATATACACTTAACGAGTTCCTTTGTAATAACGATACTTTTCAGTTTTCCTTTTTCCCCCGTGTTGTTTGCGAGTGGAATAAGCTAGTTGCATCTATAACTAACATAGTATCGCAGTCCGATTTTGTTAAGTTATTGGAAGATGCAAACAGTTTTTATGCATATATAATCATCAAAACTCCCACATTTTGAACTATAGCTAAAAATTTACCTCCTTTCTTTCTTTGTTCGTTTTTGTAACATTTGCTCTCTTTATTAATAGTATTATTGTTGTAAAATTGCGCACTGAACATTTTTCATGTATTTCCATTTACATGTTTGGATGGGTTTGCCGTTCTTGAACACATGCATTGTATGTGCAATCATATGCCCACCTGCTATGGTCTCTATATGAGACTGGCAGTATTGTAAATAAATAAATACCGTAACTCTTTTTCATTTACCACCGACATTCATAATCGTAGCCGCTGTGCTCTCTGCCGTTAGTCGCACCCATTTCATTTTCTTCAGGTAGTTGTATACACCTGCTTTTAGTGGTGTTCCCTAAAGGCACAGGGAGTGGTTGACCTAGAAATGAATGAAGGAAAAAGGCGTTTTAGTAGAAAGGATATGTTGCATGGCCTGATTGTGGAAAGGTAGATTTTTGCCACTTTGTCTCTGGTGGTTGTGACCAACGGTAACGTCATGAAGAATATTGTTGATACGCATGCGCAAGCCTGGTCTGCCTGTGTATAAATACACCTGCTTCTCGCAATAAAGCGTTCCTTCGTTTCCTGCTGCTCGGCAGTTTACATGGTGTCAGAAGTGGAGGCGGTGGTTCGTTTTGCTACCGCCGCCAGTCGGCAACGAATGAATCTACGCATCGACCACAAATGCCCATTGCAAGAATGGTGTCGACTCTGCTCCAGCCACCAAGGCCACTCGACACGACTGGAGACACGTTTCATAACTAGACCGTATGGAAAAGTGAGTTTGACCTTCTTGCTACGGTGACGGGACTGACCCAGCTGCCTAAGAAAGTTCAAGCCGCAACTTTTCTGATGACGAGAGGCAAAGACGCGAGATGAACGTACTATACTTTTAAGTTTGACAATGAAGGCGAGAAGAAAGACCTCAAAAGCCTTTTAGCAAAGTTCGAGGCCCATTACAAGCTATCTGAGAACCTAACCTTTAACGAATTCCGATTTGGCTTCAGGGACCAACAAGAGGGAGAGTCCTTTAATGACTGGTTCACGGAACTGCAAATTCTCGCGAGCAGATGCGAATTCGGTGAGCTCGAGGAACGGCTGATATAAAGCAGAATAATTCTCGGCATCAGAGATAAAGACTTCCAGCAGAAGCTTCTCTCGGAAAACCCCTCGTTTTCAAAAGCAGTAGAAATGTGCCGTGCATGAGAACGAGCACAAGAACAACTTCGAGAAATCGGAGCCAGAACGACCGACGCGACAGTCGCCACAATCAAAGCGAGTGCAACACCTTGCTCCAACTGTGCTCTTGAAATGCACACAAATGGGGAAATGTGCGGCTCATGGCAAACGCTGCAACAAACTGCGGTAGAAGCAATAATTTCGCTCGCATGTGCCGTCGGGCACAGCAAGGATGAAGGTCAACGGCACGCGAAATCAAACAGGTTGTTCTAGAAACTGAAGAAGAATACTTCCTGCACGTGCTAGAAGCTTATGCCATCGCCAGTGAGGACCGTTGGTCGGTGGCAATTATTATCGCAGGAGCAGCGGTTGATTGCAAAATCGACACGCGAGCCAACTGCTGCATCATGTCTGAGACGATGCTCCGAAAACTAACTACACAGTCGGCACAGCCGTGCTCGACCACTTTGCGTGCCTTCTTCGGCCACAAGCAAACAGCTTTGCAGAAAATTATCTTGCCTACATCTTACAAGGCTCAGAGTTGTCTAGCGGAATTTTTTATCGTACCCCAGACCGTGCCAGTAACAATCCGTGGCAATATTGCAGAACGCTTGGGACTGATATCCCGCGTACGCTCAGTCGACGCATTGCCAAGCCAGGACCCAACCGCCGGTTTTGGTGATGTATTCCAAGGCCTCGGAGTACTGAAGGGTGTTACGTACCACATTGAGCTCAAGCCAGGAGCACGAGGCAGCGTCAAGCCAGCCCGAAGGGTAGCGGTTGCTCTTCAAGAACGCGTAAAACAGAAACTAGATCAAATGGAGCTAGCAACAGGTATCCGAGGCCGTACGCGCGTACTGGAATTACCGTGACGAACTCCATGTCGAAGACGGTCTCCTCCTAAGAAGCAACAAACTCGTCATTCCTCTAACAAAGCGACAAGAGGTACTTCGTCTACTCCACGCGGCACAAGGGGGTGAAGAAAAAATGAAGGCAAGAGCCAAAGAAGTAATGTACTGGCCTGGCATGTCGACGGATATTGCATCTCTCACGAAGACGTGCCTACTTTGTCAAAGGTACAAGAGCAGGAACGCCAGGTTACCCATGCTGTCACGATGTACCTACTTTGCCGTGGCAAGTAATCGGAGTCGACCTTTTCTACTACGAAGGCGAGGAGCACCTTGTTATGGTAGGTTTCTATTCTGTTTTTTTCGAGATCAAGCAGATGCGTCGAACAACAGTAGCAGTGACAAACGTGTGCATGCAGATTTTCGCCACTCACGGCATCCCAGCAAAGATATGCAGCGATAATGTCCCCCCCCCCCCCGTTCAGTAGTGCGTGCTTCCGCGTTTTTTCCACTTAGTTGCGCATCGTCCACGAGACTTCCAGTCCGCATCACCCTCGTGGTAACGAAATGACTGAAAGGGCCGTCCAAGAAGCAAAGGAACTGCTCAAGAAGTGCCGGTATGGAACGCTGGAGTTCTACAGTGCCCTGCTAGAATGGAGGAACATGCCAAGGGACGACCGCCTAAAGTCGCCCGGACAACGACGCATGGGCCGTCAGACGAGGACTAAACTGCCAGTACTTGACTGTCACCTCGAATCACAAACCGTGCTAACCGAAATTGTCCGAAAGCGACTTGACGAAATACGGCGCAAACAACGCATCTTCTACAACAGAACAACGCGAAGTCTACCGGATATTCACAGGGGTTCCACGGTGACTGTTTATGGTACAACACACAGGACATGGGCACCAGCAGTTGTCATAGGCCCGGCAAGTACACCACGCTCTTTTGTCGTTGCGACAGAGAATGGGCAGCATCTACGACGTATGAGGAAGCACTTGAGATCAACAGAAGGACAAGTTTTCTCCCAGCAGACCGAGTGTACGATAGCGACCCCTCAGTCCTCCCCTCAACCGTGTACCACTGAGCAACAAGCACCTCAAGAAGCACTCCGTAGAAGCACACGACAGCGTAGAGAGCCGCAACGGTATCCTCTCCCAGAACGCCACACATAGACAGTTCAGTGGAAGCTGTGTAAATTGACTTGTTAGTTGGTTGTACAATCTTTCGTACAATCTCATGTGTTTTTTTTCCTCAAAGGAAGATGTGACCAGCGGCAACGTCATCAAGAATATTGTTGATACGCATGCGCAAGCCTGGTCTGCCCGTGTATAAATACACCTGCTTCTAGCAATAAAGCGTTCCTTCCTTTCCTGCTGCTCGGCAGTTTACAGTGGTGTTTTTGCATTACTGCTAGGACTGTCAATTTGTGACCGTTTCATGCAGTTAGCCTACCCTTGCTTACTGTTACATTGGCATTACTGCTAAGGCATATGACATATGTCGTCTTTATGGAGTTAACTTTATGCTTGTGTTCTCCCCAACGCAAAGAACACGAGCACGTTTGCATGCATGACTTCAAACGCTGCTGAAAAATTACGGAAACATGCACATGGTGCAAAAGAGTTTTCGGCAAACACTTGAGTATAGAACGTACATGTGACTTGCTTTTACAAGATAGATGAGGGAAAAAAACTGGAAAAAGTAAATTTTTTCCTCGTAAGTACACTCGCAGGTAAGCGTACTGGCCGCTGTTTAAACCTTGGTCACCACAACAGGTTGCAACAGCAGTTGTTTCACTGTCAATTTCTTTACAAATACACTGATGAAATAGTTGTGTGCATCTAGTGACTTGTATGCCTTCATTTGTTGTAGTGAGACGTAACTTGTTAACAACAGCAAACAGTTAATGATGTCAACGGGCTTCTTCTGATGTACACGTTATATCATGAATACCGGTGCACATAGGGATTTCAGATTCGTGCCGTGCTCTGGTAGGTTCGTACGAGCTTGTCGAAGTATGCGGGTCAGAATTCCATTTGGCTCAGATTAGTTGCTGCAATTGCACGTTAGAACTTACTGTAATATAGTCGCAGAATCTGGCATGCGCTGAAGCTAGCTGGGAAGTGCCCAGCAATAGTGTAGGAGCAGAAAGTGCATTGGACGTGACACAATGTGCAAACTATTTATATTTGAGTTGTATGGAGAAAATGTGCATAGTGCTCAAAATGGCCTAGCTTCAGCAGGGGTATTCAGTAGTTTTCAATGAATGGGTTGACTGCTATTACAAGTTAGATTTTAGCATGCTGGTTCCTTAAATACTTAGGTATTAGTTGATTGGTAGGTTACTCTGACACGTAGAAATGTTCCATTTTGTACTGGAGATAATGTACAGTATACTACTGTATTAGTGTATAAATGGTATGTGATAAGCGGTGAATGAATTTGAGATGATAAGCAATACAAAAGTGATGTTTTAAAAGCTTGTATGAATGTGTGTAGAGCAGTGATGGAACAGCGGTGCCAAATTGCTTCGACAGCAGACCTTTGCGCTCTCCTGCGCCAACATGGCATTTTAATCAGAAATTCTGCTGAGCCTGTGCCAAATTAAGCGTTCGAACAAAAGTCTGGTTTCGGTGATACTGCCTTCCTAGTAAAACTGAAGCCAAAAGTAATGCACATCATTGTCATCGTGTAAGTCAACGGAATGGCCATAGCCACAGATATAACTGCTGCTGTTGGTCCTTTGTTCTATTTTCATGGTTTTGTTGCATCTCTCTCCAGCAGAGGTTTGTGTATTGCCACTTTGCAGTCTTGTTTACGGTGTTTATGCTGCAGTTCAGTACTCTTCATACCAGCAATGGCGTGGAACTCACTGAAGGAGGTTTTCAGATGAAAAATAATTAGATTAGGTCCGATTGCACATCATTTAGCATAGTTGTCAATGGGGACACGTTAAAAATATTGAAACGCGTATAAATTTATTACAATTTTGGTGAATGTTATTAAAAGCCAATCTGTACTGCAGTGTTATCCCTTAGTGCAAAACCCGCCTTTCTCTATCTCAAGTTTCTCCAATGTTATCGCTGGTTCTATCCATTGTCTGTTGTCACCGATCCTTGTGTAATCTGATTGTATGTGCGACGTGAATTGTGTAGTACTTTCTGGAAAGCACGTGGGAACCTGCGATTACATTTAAATCTTCCACGAGTCATGTATATAAGCCTACCCACTTGACCTGCAGTTCAGATTTTCGACGATCGCTGACTGTTTCGTCATTCACAGTTATTGCTTCTGTGTTCTCCACCGCCACTACAACATGGCAATATCTTGTTATATACTCAACTGCTGATACATAATTTGTTGATTAGTTGTAAGTTTCCTTGCAATGCTGCAAATTGGAAGAACAGATTCGGTCGTATTACCACTTTCACATGTTACATGGCACAGTTATGCTGGAGATATTGTGCACAATAAAGGGATAGAAACCTGTCGACATCTTCACTGTAACTATGGTTAAGTTGCACATATCCTAGAGTGTGATCTTGTTGACAGGCCCTAGCTCCGCTTTCTTTTTTTCTTTCTCGCTTGAAGCACGCCAAACATACAATGCCTGTTAAATGATGAAATGGTAGAAGTGGCTTTTTACCATGATATACCCAAAAAGCAAGCAATTCTATTCAACATAAGGAAACTGGTTTGGTAATTTTTACCCAGAATGCTTCTCATTCATTTGCATAAAGCTGGATCCACTATATTTTTTACTACATCAGTGAAAGTTGGGACCATATATGGTATACAGATGTACAGTTCTCAAATTTGAAGCAAACTATTCTGGAACTACTCCAATTGTTTTGTTTTTGTTTCCAAGTGCATCTGCATTTGCAACAATGACTTAAATTCAAACTGTAGAACGTACCCTTGGAACTACTCAATGCTTAAAAACCGGCTACAGAGCGATTTCACTTCACACTTCCATGGAACTAAGCATGAAAGGCATTTGTTGCTGTTTGCATTTCAATTTTTGTGGATTGTATGTTCAAAAGTTCTTGTCACCGTGCCAAATCAACTTTTTTGCCTGTGCCGGGACTTGTTACAAAATGCCGAATGGCTGTTTGTTGTAGCTTGCTACGGGGCCGGTGCGGCGTTCGGCCAGCCGGCCAGGAGCATAAGAATGCTCACACAAGAACGAAAACACTGCGCACGTTTATTCAGTGACATCCCTTTTTTGGGCTGACAATTCCGTGGTCTGCGGTTGTTTCTGGCTTTAGTGTATACAACTGTACGGAGAGCTCGGCATCGGCATTTTCCACTGATACACTGCTCAGCGCCAAGCTCTGCTGCGGTCGCTTTCCTTTAGATCGACACACGTTAGCTAGGTGCCCCCTTTTCCTACAGTTGAAACATTTGGCGTGTTTAAAGGCACAAGTCGCCTCATCGTGCTCGCGGCTTCCACACCGGCGACAGCCTTTAGACGATCCACTCGCCTGACTGCTGGTTTTTCCTGCCTGTCGCTGGCGTCTATCACCTGCTAGTCTGTGATGCTTGGGCTCTTCCTTCGGTTCCGTCTGCTTCATAAGGTGAACACCCTGTCTTGCAGCCTCTGCTGCAAGCACGATGTTTTCTGCCTCCTGCAAGGTCAGTTTCGGGTGAGAAAGCAGTGCCTTCTGCACGTCACTGCTGCGAATTCCGCCCAAAATCCTGTCTCGCAGCAGGCTGTTCAACATGGTCCCGAAGTTGCATTTATCTGCCAGGCGTCGGAGCTCCACGATAAACTGCTGAGCCGATTCCTCTTCCGTTTGAATGCGGGTAAAGAACTTGAAGCTTGCGGATATCTCATTTGGCGGGGGTGCATAAAACGCTTCGAGAATATTAACCGTTTCTGCGTAGAATAACTCGCTCACCTTCCGCGTTGCAGAACGCCCAATCAGTTCGTCGGTAGGCTTCGAGCCCAATGCCGAGATGAGAAGCGCTCACTGTTTAGCGTCGTCGACGATGTCATTACCCTCGAAGTACGACTCGACTCTGATGTAGTACGACAACCACTTGTCCTTGGCGTCGTCGAACTGTGTAACTTGATACGCCATGGCAGGAGATTCGTTGCTCGTCGCCACTGTTGTAGCTTGCTACCGGGCCGGTACGGCGTTCGGCCAGCCGGCCAGGAACATAAGAACTCTCACAAAAGAATGAGAATACTGCGTGCGTTTATTCAGTGACAGCCTTTTTTAAAGATGCTATCCCTTAGCTATGGCACGTGAGATGACGTCAGTTTGACGTCACGGCGAACGCGGTTTTCTGTCCTCGCTAACTTTCACTTTGCAACACTGTTTCATCGCTGTATTAGCAAACATCAATAGATTTGCAATGGTTGGTAACTAACTTTCATAATAGAATGTTCGAAGCAATGCAAATTTGTCTAGATATCGTGAATGGAGGTGTCACATTCTGGGATGATTTTCTACATCTCCACCTAATGTAACAGAGCATGGCTTCATTGCAGCAAGAAGCACTTCATAGTTAAGTGTGAATAAAATGTAATAATTTCTCCCAGAATGTTCACAGCATCACTTTCGTATAGCTGCGGGTAAGAAATATAGTGGAATGCTTGCAAACAGGAAGAAGACCAGGAAAAAAACATAAGGGCACACAGACAAGAGACCAAAAAAGGTGCTCGACTAACAAGTGATTTTATTAGTTCAGCACCCTTTCTGTTGCTTTGTCTGTTTCTTCCTCATGGTTTTTCCCCGGTTCCTTCCTGTTCGCTGTACCAACTGGCCGAATAAGCTAATCTTGTGCACTCTCACAAAAGTAGAGTAAATCATAGTTGTACTTACTACCTGAATCACTTTGCTGCTTTGTTGGCGATAAGCCATAGTCTGTTCTTTGTGCAGTCACATGAAAATACTAGACACTCTATGTGCAGTCGATGGGTATGAATACAGAAAAAGGTCGAGCCAGCCATTTTGCTGCTGCTTGAAAATACATGCAAACCCAGCTAGAAAAGCCCCCGATACATCAGGATACGAAATGGTGCTGCTCCGTGGAGCTTGAGGGAAATAAAGCTTGCTTTTTTCTTTATTACTTTTTGTAATCCAATATCTTTCCATGTAATTAAGAACAGACTGCTAGTGCACGAAGCGCAACACCGCAGGAATATCATGCCAGTAACTGAAAGCTGCCACTGGAAGTCCTGCATCACGGTCTGTGATTAACCCTTCTCATGATCGTGGCCTCTGTCTTCCTCTGTTGTTGTGTTGGCCAAGCAGTGCAAAAAGGTAACTACAAAGCCATCGCAGTGACATTAGTAGACTCGCATAATAGACCTTATCACTGATTTCGTCCATGGACCAAGCGCCATGTTGCCTGCAGTACATTAAGGTTCCTCAGACATCAGTCACAAAGGACTGCCTGCTTGCAATCATTCCATCGTATCCATGCACTGCATTGACATTTCTTTCCGTTGCATATCCAACTTACCTTTATATATGTAATCGTTCTTATATTGGAATGGCGTCTTATGGTATAGGCTTTCTGTTAGCAGTTCTCTTGGAAAAAAAGAGTGGTTTTATAGGCGCCTGTTTTATAATAAGAAAGTGATATAAGATTTCAATTTTCTGCCACGGGGTGTTATGAACACTGATGATTGTCGATGAAAAATGCCTACACTCATTTTGCAAAGCTATTAACTTGTACGTACTGTTCATCTTTGGCAGGCCACTTTCACTAATACTTTCACTATCACGATTGGCCAGTGCCTTTATCTGCAAACTGTGACTGTGTGCAAACTGCTTTGTGAGTATAGTCATGGAGCATGCAGTGATTATTTATGTGCTGGTCATTTGATCAACTGTGCAGAAAGCAGCACAGAAATGGGAGGAGGACCTAATACAGCCTCTGTTTGTATTGCGCAAAACACAAAAAGAGACAGGCTCAAAACTTGTTTCTGTGCTCCCACCTTTCTTCTTGAGTCTGGGTGTTTCTTTGTGCTGTCGGTTTCTAGCCTCAAGTCAAGAACTTGGCCTAACTTACACCTCGCTTTTGTTCTTTCTATATCTATTCCAACTGGCCTGGTAGTCTCATGCATGAGTATCTGGTGACTTGCTTTATTTGTTGACAAAGTGCTTAATTTGAATTATTCAGAAAGTTATCATCAAAACGTTTTATTAGTATTCTTGGTCTTACCAGTACCTACATTTGCCTTAGCAAGTGTTGAGTCAGTATGTTTTGCCTGTGAGACATTTATTTAACTTCTTGTTGAGGTTTTAGCATGCCATGTCCTGCTTGTTGGTTTATATTGCTGACATTTCTAGGTTCCTAATTCACGGTTCTTGTTTTCAGCTTTGCCGAGGATAATGTAAACTTCTCCATCAACAAGGATTACAGCACTATCACGGGAAGTACACTGGATCTTGAGTATGCATTCCTGAAAAAACTCGGACTGACTGAAGCCCACCTTATTAGAGCAGTGAGTTCCCTGTGCCATTTTTTGATAGGAATATGATAATTTTGATGTATGTCAAGTGCCACAAATATATTGTTTTTTTGTCTTGATCTTTTCAGAACATAAATGCTGCCCAATCGTGTTTCCTGCCACACTTGGAAAAGGAAGATTTGCTGCAGCATCTCTTCAAGGAATACGGACTCTCATCTAAGACATTTGCATAAATAAAATAATTCCGTTCAAGTTGTTTGCCTGTAGTGCATATAATCACAATGTCAAGGACTGCACAAGTATCCACAGTATAGTAGCCGTGGCTTACAAAGTGTGGGACGTAGATGATATGATCAAAATTTCTAATAAGGTCAGCAGAAAGAACATGCACTACTAGTCGCAATGAACTATAACACAAAGTTCAGTTTGCGAAACAACTTTTTTGTGGAGGTTTTACTTTAAAAAGGAGCATATAGCTCGCCTCTCAAAAATGAAATGATGGAAGATATATTGAAGAAGGAGCAGATATTGTTCCATAGCTCTTTTTTCTAGCAGATGTGTGGCTAAAGACCTTTCAGTGCATTTATTGAAGTACCATTCATACGAAAATTGTCTGCTCTTCATTACAAAGGAGGATTACTATCTCTTGCATCTCTGTTAAGGTGGCTACAATTCACATTCACATGGACACGCATGTATGCACCCACTGAAATGCTCATTTGAGTGGGTGCCTAGACTGAATGGTCAGAAGGAAGAGTTTAACATTTTGAAGTATGCAAACCATAGCACTGCCATCATTGTTTCATGTTTGGTTTGCTACTGCTTTTTCCTTAGTCAAAAAAGTAAGTTGGCATTACTCAAATTGGCAATCCAATAATTCTAAAACGTTGTTGTTAATGGGGGCTGCACACGTAAATAGCCCTATGTCGGCGAACTGATGTTTCAGACTTACTCGGCTTGCTCAGACCGAGAGCCATTTCCAAATGTGACTCCAACTCGGCCACAGTGAGTCCTTGTGTGTGTGAGGCTGAGTGATCCTGAGCAGACGCTAGAGGTTCGAGTCTTGAGTGAGTTGTGTGCAGTATTGACATTTTAGTGATTTTGTTGCTAGATTTAGCGACTTTCTTGTTCGTCTAGCGTCAAAGTTTTCTATTTAGTGACCAACAACTTTTTTTAGCAACATAACTAAGGTGCCCAGATTTCCCGGTTTAAGCGTGCCCTTTTACTGCTGTAGTCATGCTCCCACACCTGACATGTGGGACGGTATTTTGTCCCGCTTTGGCCTTTCCGGACCTCGAGTTGTCCTGAAATCGCTGCCCTTTCTAGGTTGTGGTGGCGCCACCTTCAAAAAAGACATGAGGGTCAGGTGGCAAAGCAAAACACTGATGATAATGATGACAACTTATTAGCGTCCCCTTCAAAATGGGTGCGGTACCATGGTCACCTAGCCTGCTTTGGCTAATCACGTAATCTATAGATATTTATCAGTCTAGTCCCAGACAATGTAATGACGTCCTGAGTACATCCCCAGTACGTCCCCGCGAGGACAATGCGACGCCCTGAGGACTTCATCTACTGGTCCTCACAAGGTTCTAGAAAGGTCGTGTCCGGCCTCAGGACATCCTGAGAACATCCTCAAATAGTCCACAAGGATATTTCTACTATGGTGTTGGGCTGCTGAGCACGAGGTCATGGGATCGAATCCCGGCCACTTTTGATTTAGCACATTCAGGCTTAGCGAAGACTGCACTGTGGAAGGAAAGAAGCACTTGAATTGTTTTTGTAGAGCATCCGACTTCACTGTTTCAATGAATATATTTGTAATTGTGGAGTTCGCGGGATCGAATCCCGGCCACGGCGGCCGCATTTCGATGCGGGCGAAATGCGAAAACACCTGTGTAAGTACTTTGATTTAGGTGAACGTTAAAGAAACCCAGGTGGTCCAGTTTCCGGAGTCCCCCACTACGGCGTGCCTCATAATCAGAACTGGTTTTGGCACGTAAAACCCCATAATTTAATTAAATTTTTAAGGATATTTCTAGGACATTTTGAGGACTTATTGGGGTGCACTCTAGGCATGCTTGAATGCTGAATTTTTGCATTCAAGAGCCTCATTAGGTAACACTAGGGCATGCTTAAAGCCACATATTGCTGCTTCAAGAAGTCATCATCATCGTCATCATGTTTATTTCGCCACGGGATACACAAGGTGAAAAGGGAGAGCCGGAAAAAAAGCCGAAGAAATGACAAAGCTCCGGTCTCCCAGACAGGCACGGTAGCGGCTGGTGTATCAATACAATCACGCATAAAGTGTTGATATACGAGTATTCTAAGCACAAGTACATGCAGATACTTTCATGTTATTGTATAGAAACTAGTTATTTTACACAACTGTATTATAACTCTCAGTATACAATTACAATCTGTTATCTTGCATATTATGATTTGACACAAACTCAATCACAGATAGCATAAGAATGCAAAAGGAATATATATATATATATATATATATATATATATATACATATATGTATAACAAATTTCACAAAAGTATACAATAAACACAAGTTACCATCAGGAAACGTTCTTTTTTTAGAAATTATTTTGCATACTTGCAAATACATCTGCGCATTTATGTTAAAAAAATAGAAAAAGAAAATCTGCATAGGCTGCTGCTTTCGCGACAGACATCTCGGCAACGTAGCCTAATGCGTCATCACATCCTCGAAGTTCAGAAGCACGAAGACGCCCTTTGCAGCATCCAGTTCACAACTGTTGTACCCTGCCGCGCAGCCCGGGCACAATCGCTGCAGCAGAAACCGGGATGCTGGGGTTCATAGTTAAAAGTCGGAACATATAAACACAACGAGAGTGCATCCTAAGTTCTGCGGAACTGTTAGAACATTTAACAATACACATCTACAAGATCAAATCCAATATTTAAATTTTGTTTAGAGATAACACATCAACATTTTGTTGGTTGAAATAGTTAATCAGGGAAGGTAGTGTATGTTTAAGGCGTTGACACCCATAATTAGTACACGAGAAAGGGATCTGCCATGGTGCCTGGTGACGATATGAATATGTACTTCTACTTTCTTGTAAAGTTTCCAGGGTTAGGAATTAATCGAGTTTTCCCAACATGGCATTTCTATAGCTTAGTAATGTTTTGAACTTATATATGTCACGAGCTCTGATTATTCTGTTTTGTTGGAAATTCTCTTGCGTGTGTTCAAGAATAGAGACGTTTGCTATGGCCCGAATCACTTTCTTTTGAAGTATTTCCAGCATTTGAATATTTTGCGCGGTAGTGTTACCCCGTATAAGTGAACAGTAACTGAGGTTGAATGGAACAGAGCATGATAAATGAGACACTTAACTTTGAAAGGTAATGTACTTCGATTCCGATTTAACACACCAACAACTTTTCGTACCTTTGAGCAAACATGACTAACGTGTTCATTCCAGGACATCTGCGCTGTGAATATTACGCCTAGGGTTTTTATGGATGACGTAATTTTAATTTTATACGGACCCAAGACACTATTATCTGGCAATGCAGTAGAACTTCCCGGAGCATGAAAAATAACGCATTTTGTTTTGGTTTCATTGAGGATGAGGCCGTTTGCCTTAGACCATGCTCCAAGTCCATAACAAACGGAGCTTGCTATCTTTAAATCTTAAAGATTAAATCCTAAATCTATCTTAAATCTTTACCTGTAAAGAAAACAGCAGTCATCTGCATACGCGACAAATTTACACATATCACTTACTTGAACAATATCATTAATGTAATACAGGAAAAGTATCGGGCAAAGGATGCTATCTGGGGGCACACCCGCTGTCAAAGGTTTTATCTGTGATCTGTTCTCGGTAATTTCAACAAACTGATGTCGACTTTCTAAATAAGATTGGATAAGTCCAAGTGTTATTCCTCGGAAGCCGTATTTTTCCAGCTTTATTAGCAGCAATTTATGGTTCACTCTATCAAATGCTTTGCTGAAGTCTTAAGTATAACCCTAAATCATTCATAATGGATTAGGTAGCCTCAGCTTGCTGATTAATATAAGGCCAATTTATATATTAAACAGGAAATGCCAACAGGGCATTATGTGACAAAAGCCGCACAAGCTCTTGCCATGTTCAGCTAGTTTTCAACCCATGCACAATAAGGCTTGTGCTGCTGAATTGCCTCACGTATGGTTATAAACTGAATTGGCCATTTTCATCTATCGCACGACTAAAGGTTGAAAGATGCCATGAGCATGGTGCCTAAATAATGTGGATTCTGCCTTTTGAATCATGGATGAAATTTAGCCTGCAAGAAAATGACGGTTTTTCTGTATCAACAAAATGGATCTACTTTGTTATAATAAGTGTCAGTAGCAGGTAATGCATAAGGGTAATGGTCATTGTACCTGCTAAAGCAAATACTACAAACAACAGTTTCCCAATGACTAGACTTTATTATGACTAACTGTGGTGGCCCTCACAAAGGCCAACAATATTTCTTCAACAAAGTGTGGTTCCTCTTGGAATTGGGCTCTGTACTCGAACTTTGAGGCACCTAATCCTAAACATCCGAGTGCACATCAAGTGAGCCTAGAAGAAAGTCATATATTGTGATTATGAGCACTTAATAATGACAGTTCTGAAAACAGCAAGGTGCAACTTCTTAAACACGAGGCCCTTGTGGCTATGTTGGATACAGCATCTGAATTGTCATATGGAGGTCAAGCCCATAAGCACGACAACAGTAATTAACCTTCAAATGTTAAGTACTCACGCTAGACAATATTTTTTCAAGTATTTTTCATGATAATCTAAATACAAAACTCACCTTCAGGTGTGCCAGCCCTGGCCTGCTGTTTGCGCAGTTTTTCTCCAGAGTGGCGCAGCCACCCCCTTATTATGTTCTCTACATCACATCGTTTTGATGTAGAAAAGTTTTGTATTTCAGCCCCTGAAAGATGCATTGGACATTACTTATGCAACATTGTGTGTATACAAGCCCAAAGCAAAACATTAAACCCAGTATCCATAATCATTTGATGAAGATACTCTTATGGTGTACAAAACAGGAAGTTGCACATTAGCTATTTTAACTTGCTCAAGTGCAATAGTTGGCTGACCTGATTTAAGGCTCCTAAGCTTGACAAATTTATGAAGTTTGTAAACCAGTACGAGTTTGACTTTTGAAGTGATAAAGGAAATGGTTCTACCAAGTTTCTTTTTCTCTACAATATAAACATTCAAGTAGCCAATGCCTTACTTGTGATTGTGTCAGCCTCTTGCAATGCAGAAAAACTTTTTTCCCCTTCATGCCAAGCCAACTATACTGCACGGCCACTTGGCTTAGTAAGATTCCTAAAATGCGCCGTGTTGCAGGTCCAGTGCTGCTGCCGCCTAGACCACAAAATTGCTGCATCTGTAAAACATGCACATTAATGTCAGTTCATATACACAAGTACATTTGATACAGCAGGTACAGAAAAGAAAAAAAAAAGAAATATCAGACCAGGTGGGTCATCATTGGTTCATTCGCAGAAACCTCGGCATCAAGTTCTTCAAATGCCTCGACATTCTCAAATGGTTTTTGTATCACATCCCTTGCGACATTATTTCATAAATATGTAATCATAAAAAATCTGCAGCTTACTATCATCTTCGAAAATAAACATATATGTAATGTATTCTGCTAGCATTAGCCTATGGAGTTAGAACTTTGGCAACTAAGTAACTTGAGAAGAAGCCAACAACCATGCAATGAGCAATGCAACAAAGAATTACATATGTAACTATTCGGTAAGGTAAGAAGGTACGCAACTGATATTCGAAGTGAGATTGAGGGTAAGGGAAACTTGGCAGGTTGTCCCATGTATGTAATAGGTAGATCAGATAAATGGTAATCTATAAAAGCAATAGTAGGCGGTTGAGTGCAGCAGAGGATTATGCAGACAGAGTGATGGCATTAATAAATCCACAGGCATAGGTTAGGTTTGGCAGATGGAGCATACAGTCAATTGGAGATGTGTGGAAGAGGCCATCCACCTGTAGTAGACAAGGCAAGCTGACAATGGTAACTCAGATGATGCACTCATTATATACTCACAGTTTCTTGTCTATTTCACATCAACAGCAAAAATTCATGTGCACAAAAATCTCAAGCTTTGCCGAGGGTGTCGCACTCAACTGTGCTCTTAGATGCTAACCATTATGTTCAAACAGCCCAAAGGAATACAGGTATGAATTATGCAAAGGCAGAATAGGTAGCAGCAGAACATATCTCTCAAATTTGAACACCAGTCTAGTAGAATGTAGTTTTTATGCTTACCAGGTGGCCCACGCATGGTTGAAACTGGTCTGCTTGTGGGCCTTGAGGTAGGTGCTGCAAGTTATTTAATCGGGAGTGAATTTTGTGCACGAGATCCTTCTCCTATGAGATGTCCATGAATTGCGGAACAAGGTTACATTATGAATATAAACACATTTTGCGAGCTCACTTAGCAGTATTGACTATTTAATTTGCAACGGAATCTACTCTCTACAGTACCAGAAAGCTACACAAGTAGCCATGCCCTTTTGTATGAAAGAGCGTGGCCAAACGTAGCACTCAAATTATCATGTAATGTCAACTAAAAGTAACATGCACTTACTAGACAATACATGAGCAGTGGGAAATGAAGCTCTGCTCGCCCATATGATTCTTCTGTGAGCGCTCAACGACCTGCATGTTATGGTAAGATAAGTAACAGCAGGGCAATCAATATGCTTAGTCTTACCTGATTGTGCGAACTCCTTTCTTGGCAGAGAGGCAGCCATAAGAGGCGAGCAGGCATGGGTGCTGTTTCGTTGGCGTCTCTCCAACCCTATTTGTAAAAACAAGTGTTGATACAGCAATGGGAATAAATGGGCATGCCATGATACTAGAACATTATGCACTGAACCACCCTAAATGTTCCTGCTCTTGTGGCTGGTTCCTACATTCGTAATACCCTTTAAAGAACAATACAAATATAGTATTGGAGCTGATTTCCCCAGCCATGCACACCTTACCTGAGCTTGGTGTCGTCCGACTTACAGAAGGCCGGAAACCTGGCAAGTCGCTCTGAACTTCGTCTCCAATGTCACCAAAATAGAAGCGATAAACTGCAGTTTTAAATACAATGAGAACATTGACAAAATGTGCGTGTTGTAGAAGTGTACAACATAGTGCTGAGCTGCTGCTTTCTGCATTATAAGATGAACTTAGCCTTGGATTCAAAATGAGCAATTTTGCTTGTAGGCCTTTTGGGATAAGATCAAGATCAAACTTAAAAAGCTCAGTACGCTATGCTCAACTGCTTGTAGTGAAGAAAAGCTGCCATTAAATGTGAGAACATGTAGTGAGTATGTAGGTTGTAGTATTCATTTACTCAAAGTGTCGAAATATGTAAAAAGACACTGAGCATATGCATGGTAGCATAAGTAACAACTTTAGGATGACCACTCAGACTACACTGAATCCATGCAGCCAACCTAATATTTTTTTGTGCAGCTGGCCCCTTACGTAACCACGCTTGTGGGGTTTGTGAGTAAATTAAGTCACACATGTCCAACAAACCTTTAAATATTCGCTCAGGTGGCAGCTGCATGACACGATTCGTATTGCTTGGTGGGAATGTTTGATTTTGTTCGTTAAATTGGTAACACATAATGTATTAGTGAATGATGGACAATGATTAAAAAATCATTATGCAGAAATATACAATGTTAAATTGTTTTAGAAACAAATTGGTTCAAGCACTTTAACACAAGCTAGAGGCCTTACCATCATATGTAGAGCACTGTGGAACGTTCCACAAGTGCAGTGGCTCCTTTGAGGAACGCCTTGCAGTACCGTGCGTTCTTTCTGCACAAGAACATAAGGCATAACTTTAAAAGAATTCTGCTCATTGCAGTAACAACAGCGGTACTTGTTAATAGCATAAAGACATGTTGTGATACGAATGTTCTAGGTTCAATATTTAGACCCGCTGGGTGCTGAGACAGCTACATAAATATTACTGGGCTTGACTTCCCTGCAGCCAGCGATGTTAAAATTTGCTACAAACTGTAATACAAGCTCTCTGTCATGACAGTTGTGAATGCAAACATTACACAATAAACAAATATGAACATGCAACAAATGACATGCCACAATTCTTTCTGTCAAGTAAAATCGAAATGTGGTTCAATGGCCTTGCGCATTACATATTGCATCCGCATAGCAAAACAAGTGATGCAAAATTTACCAGATATAGTTGCGGTAACCAAAAATTGTAAAAATGCAATGAGCAGCTTGTTTGGGTTGTACAAAGAGATGTTTAAACTACATTATAAAGTTGGCAGCTTCATTCCTGCGCCTTTAATGCATGCAAGAAACCATACCATCATATGCCGAGTGCTGTGACACACTCAAAACCCTTGAAGGCTCCATCCTTGCAGATCTTTGTGCAGCACCATGTGTTGCTCCTGCAAGAGAACATGACAAAATTCCCTGAGCACTATAGATGTAACACTTGATCAGAGACAGGGAAGGGGGATGGGGCACATGCCTGGTGTGCCACCCCTGGCTATATTGAGCACCACTGGTAGCTCTTATAATACATAGCATACTAGTAAATACATTGTTTTAAAAAATCTAGTATCCCTCCAATTTGGTGGCCCTGACATCAACAAAACCTCTTTACAGATAGTTGAAAAAATGCATACTTTTCTGCATAGGCTGTGGTGGCTGAAGGAGTGGCATCTCATCGTCATCACTGTAATGTCTTCTTTTCTTTTTCCTTTTTCCTCTGCCACGGTTACTTGCACTTGCAATGTCCGAGTTCTCTTCAGCTTTTCTGAGGCCCTGTAGAGCATCATCGTAAGTGCCTGAAATGAACTCACACTGACACAAGTATTTTGTACGGACAATCTTATACTACACTGGCTTTGAAAATACAGGACATCACTAGAACAACTTCTTATGTAATCATAAAGGTTAACTGACGCAAGTGGCAGTTATCTTTTTGTTCATTTACTAGTCCCCTTACTGTGTTAGTTCTACACTTCAATTAAGTGTAATTTCCTATACTCTCCCTCAGGCTTAATTGGTTTTCCATAAGAGTAAGAAATAAGGCAAAAATGAAAGACAAGTGTGTCATAACTAAATGATCAGTATTCATCTGCAAACTTGATCTGAATGCATGCAAAATTAAAATATAAACAACATTTAAGAGAACATATGACTGCAGTTTAAGCCTCATCTAACTAAGGAGTTCATTGTGGTTTTGCATTGTCAATCTACTTTGAATTATAAGGGCACTTTACGCAACTTATACGCAATGCTAATAATGGGATACAGGAGACATTGATGGCAGTGCTTGTGTTGGAGGCAACATTTTGTGGTGCTGTATTGAACTAGCATGCTTAACTATTATTGCAATGGTCAACTATGGTCTACTTAGCTGTTGGTGCTGACGGTGCTGGAAGCAACATTGTCTGTGTGAACATATATTAGATGCTCCTTTTCCTTTGACAAGAACATTTAACAACAGACACGTTTAGTCTGCTATGGTTAAATATAGTTCACATTAAAACTTCAATAAAACTATCTGAACAAGTACGCATAAGAGGCTTAAAAAACATGTTCTCCCAGAAGACATAGTGCCTGACATTAAATTTGTAAGCTCAACATTCTTCACCTTTAACTCGCTTGATCTGAAGCCTTGGAGTAAGCTACAGGCTCTATCACGGACAGGTGGGGCTTAAGAATAGAATGCAACATAGTGTAAGCTACATGCAGAACCAATTACTTTCAAATAAGTGAAGTCTTAGATTAGGTAATTTACAGTTGTAGTGAAGACGAATGCCCGGCGCTGCAGCCACATCGCCAGTCATCCGGGAAGCGCGAGCTCGAGATTACCTGAGCCGCTCTGGTTGAGACACGCTGCCAACGCTGCCCGCTGCTCTCTTGTCCTGTGTTCGCATTAGATTCTGGTGGAGGTGCTGCGGTTTTCCCCAACCTGGAATTACGCACCCGAACTCTGCCGTTTCGTCATGCCTGACGACCCCAGCCCGACATCCCCCCCGGTTACTCCAGCCATCGTATGTGCCGGTGCCCAGCGTCAGCGGGAACCTGCCATCTTCAGCGGCACCGATGAGAAAGACGTTGAAGATTGGCTGCAATCGTATGAACGGGCCAGCAACACTAACAAATGGGACGACACCCAGAAGCTCAACAACGCGATGTTCTATCTGTCGGGCGTCGCCAAGCTGTGGTTTCGAAACCACGAAGCCGATCTCCGCACATGGGCTCGCTTCAAAACCAGCATTGCAGACGTTTTCGGCCGCCCTGGCGTGCGCAAGCTTCGCGCTGAACAACGCCTGCGCAGCCGATCCCAGGAAACTGGTGAAACATTCACCAGCTACATAGAGGACATCGTCGACCTCTGCCGGCGTGTCAATCCGACGATGGCGGAGGGGGACAAGGTACGTCACATCATGAAGGGCATTTCCGACGATGCCTTTCATATGCTCACATACCCAGCACCTCCACCAGAATCTAATGCGAACACAGGACAGGAGAGCAGCGGGCAGCGTTGGCAGCGTGTCTCAACCAGAGCGGCTCAGGCAATCTCGAGCTCGCGCTTCCCGGATGACTGGCGATGTGGCTGCAGCGCCGGGCATTCGTCTTCACTACACAGTATATAATTATTAAGTTGCACAATAAAACAAGTCCACATCTTTGAATGGTGCATAAAAATTTTAAACATGGCTGCAGCCTGCATATATGAAATAGATGGATGGATGGATGGATGGAAAACTTTATTTGGTCCTGCAAGGCTATGGGGTGACCCATAGAAAGGCTAATCCTACGTCGGGACCGGAAGACGGAGCTTCGCGGCCGCGTCTTGGGCTTGCTGGACTGCCCAAAGTTGTTCAACCAGATCCGGACTGCGAATGGCAGCCTCGAACCTGGCCAGGTCCTGAGTGTAATTGGCATTCGTAGTTCGGTCGCATGGCCAGAGCATATGTTTGAGGCCAAGTGGTTCATTACAGTTCGCGCACTGTGTATAGGGGAATCGTTCCGCCATGTAGTAGTGTAGGCGTTTGGGTGTGGGGTATGTATTGGTTTGAAGTAGTCTCAAAGTGAGTGCTTGTGGTCTCTTGAGTGGGATGTGGTGTGGCAAATTCCCTTCGGCTGAGGTAGAAGTATTTAGTGAGCTCATTATATGTGAGTGGGGCATCCCTGTTCTCTTGGAAATGGTCCGGACCCGTGAGGGCGGTGCTGCGGAGGGTTAGTTCTCGCGCGCTCTTATGTACCATGTCGTTGAGATTCATGGGGGCCTTCTCGATGTTTCCCATGTGTGCAGGGAACCAGCAGATTGAATGTAAGTGGATTTTGCTCTTTTGTATGATATGTAGGGCTTGCTGCGAGATTACACCTTTCTAAAAAGCTCTGACTGCACAACTAGAATGACTGTATATGTATGGCGTCCGGGTATCCGTTAACGCCAGGGCGATTGCTGCCTGTTCGGCAATCTCTGGGCTGTTTGTGATAACCGTGGCTGAGTTGACGGTCTTGCCCGTGTTGTCCACCAGAGCTACCGTGAAAGCTTTTTTGTCTGTTTGTCTTGCTGCATCAACAAAACAAGTGCTCTGGTTTTCTTTATGAATTTTGCGGAGAAGAATAGCGCCCCGGTATAGTCGCCTTTCTGTGTTGTGTTCCGGATTCACATTGCGACGTAGCGGTTTGACTTCGAAGTGTTTACGCGTGTCTAACGGGATGCCTTTGTTTAGTCAGTTCATTTTAGGTTCGTCGAAGCCAAACTCCTGGAGCAGGGCACGACCCGACCTGGTACCCGCTAGTCTAGCCAACTGAGCTCTTTCCTGTGCTCTGCGATCTCCTCGAGCGTGTTATGTGTGCCAAGCTGCATAAGACGTTCCGTGCTCGTGCAACTCGGCACACCCAGTGCCTGCTTAGTGTTCTTTCTAATTTGGATATCTAGCTTTGCTTTTTCACAGGGTTTCCATTTGTGCATCGCCGCCATATATGTGAAGTGGCACAAGGCGAATGCATGTACGAGCCGGAGTAAATTGTCCTCTTTGAGACCTTGTTGTCTATTGGCGACTCTTTTGATTAGCCTCATGGTGTTGTCTCTCTTGGTGATAAGCTTCTTCATCGCCTTGGTATTGGCGCCATTGGCCTCAATTGTCATACCTAGAAGTTTGACTCTACTATGGGAATCACTCCTCCGCTTTTAGTGTGAATTTTGATGTCCCGGTCTTTGGCGTAGACCCAGCCTTTTGGTTTGGGTCCAGGTCTAATTGTTGTATAAAAGAGAAGCTCTGACTTCGTTGGGGAGCATTTAAGTCCCGTGGACTCTAGGTAATCCTCGATCGTATAAAGAGTAGTTTGTAATGTCGATTCAGTGTGACCGTCGCTGCCACCATTACACCATATAGTGACATCGTCAGCATATATTGTGTACTTGATGCCTTCGATGGCGCTGAGCTTCCTGCCGAAGCCTATTAGGGCTAGGTTGAAGAGGGTAGGACAGATAACGGGCCCCTGTGATGTCCCCTTGTTGCCTAGCTTTAGCAGCTGCGACGTTAGTCCGCTAACCTCAAGCGTTGCTGTCCTGTCGGCTACGAATGAGCTGACATATGTGTGTAATCTGGGGCCCAGGCTGACGGTGGAGATGGTATTGAGAATGTATTCGTGTGACAGGTTGTCGAATGCTCGCTCGAGGTCGAGTCCTAGGATAGCTTTCAGGTCTCTGGAGTTCCTGTCGATGATTTGATGCCTGATGAGCTTCATAGCATCCTGCGTGGATAACCCTGCCCGAAAGCCAATCATAGCGTGTGGAGACATCCCACTGTTTTCTAGATGTTTGGTAAGGCGGTTCAGAACGGCATGCTCCGCGGACTTACCAACGCACGAGGGGAGTGAGATCGGTCTTAGATTATCTGTGCTGGGGGTTTTGCCGGGCTTGGGTATTAGGATGATGAGGGATGTTTTCCACTCGGGGGGGGGGATGTTTCCCTGCTTCCAAATTGAGTTGATTTCTTTAGTGAGATATTCGATTGATTCTGTGTCTAGATTCTTAAGTGTTTTATTGCTAATGCCATCGGGGCCAGGGGCTGATTTACTATTGAGGTTGTGAAGGGCAGTACGAATTTTCTCCACCTCAAACTCTCGATCCAGTTCCAGGTTATCGCTGCCCATATAGGTCGGGTATGAGCCGTTGCTGTTAGCGCCAGCCAGCGATAGATATTTGTTGGTCAGCTTGTCAATGAGGTCTGTGGGAGTGGAGTTCTGCAGCGCCACGTGAATTGCCTTATCTATGACGCGATGCTGGCTAGATTTGGTGCTAGTGCTGTCTAGAAGGTGTTTAAGCAAGTTCCAGGCGCCATTGTTCCGCATCTGACCGACGGTGGCGTTGCAGACATCGTCCCACTGCTTCCTCGAAAGCTTAGAGCAATATTACTCAATTTGCTTGTTAAGCTCCGGAATCTTTTTTCTCAACCTGCGGTTAAGACGCTGTCACTTCCACCTGGATGTGAGGGACTGTTTGGCCTCTAGCATGTGGGCTAGGTGGCTGTCTACGCAATCTATTGGCAGGTCTGTCTCTATTTCCGAGGTGGCAGCTTTGATATCATCCTTGATCTGTTTCACCCATTGTTCTAGTGTGGGTGTTGATTGGTCCTTGAGCCAATTTTCTCTGATTTCTCAAAATTTTGCCTAATCTACGAAAGTGTGAACTTTAGGGATTCGTGTGGCAATTGGAAACGTTAATTCGTTTATGCAGTGGTCACTGCCTAGATCCTCGAGGAGATTACGCCAGCGGAATTCCGTGGCGTTCCTGACAAAGAACAGGTCGGGCGTTGTGTGTCTGCATGTAGAAGTACCTGTTCTGGTTGGGAATGCCGGGTCTGTGACGGGTGTGAGATCTAGTTCGGTTGCGTTTTGCCACAGATGCTTGCCCTTAGTTGTGTCATACTTGTAGCCCCTAGATGCCGCGGGGAGCATTAAAGTCTCCGGCAACTACAAGCGGGTTATCACCTGCTTTGCTACATGCTTTTTTCAGGATTAGTTTGAATCTCTGCGCGTGGTCTTTGGGGCTGCTGTAAATGTTAAGAACGAATAGGCTTTTAGCCTTGCAGTTCCTAGGAATTATTTCGGTCATGATATGTTCCAGATTACTAGTGGGTACGTTGAGGTCGTGTTGAATGTGGGTTGGTTTGCTACTGATTAGCGTAGCTATCCCGTTACGACCACAGGTTTCTGCTGTGGCGCTATATCCTGTGAGTGTAGGGTTAGCCCTATTGATTTCCTGTAGGAGAATCATATGTGGTGCATCAGCTGTGGCGCGAATATATTGCTTTAAGGGGGCCTTTTTGCGAGCATATCCCCTAGAGTTCCATTGCCAGATTCTAAAAGCTTCAGAGTGATTGGCCATGTTGTTGAATGTTTGTGTCGTCAGATGCCAAAGGTTGAACCTGACGTAGAGGGGCTGTGGGCGATCTGTTTGGTACCACCATATTCTGACAATCCGAGATTTCTATTGGTTGGGCGTTCGTTTCCATGGAACGCACCCTTTGGTCTAGGTCAGCGACCGTGCCGCGGATGTGTTCCATTTGATGTATTAATTTATTCTGCCCTGCCATGAGTGCGGTGAAGCTTTGAACTAATTTGTCTAAGGTATCTATTATCTTCTCTCGCTTTGGCTGCCTTGGTGGGCTGTGTAGCCGAGCTCGCTTTCCTTTTAGCCGGGTGTGACGCTTGTTCGACTACCGGTATGTCCATTTTTTCAATTTCTGAGTTGTTTTCTTTGGCTGGTGCGGCAAGGGAAGCACGAAGTTGCTTAATTTCGCCTATGAGGCTAACCACCAATTTTCTGAGTTCTAGGTTGTCGTGCTCTAGTCTTTAGATTGTGTCGGAATTGTTACGCTCTGGCGGTGCGACTGAACCTACCTCTGTCGGTCGTTGTGATTGAAGTCGCTGGGCCCAGGTGGCTCCGGCTCCGCCGTCCTGGCTGGCCGCCACGTGGCCGTGTGCTCCGTCGGTCTGCCCGCGGACGTTGAACCGGGTCCTGGTCTCGTACTTGTCCTTGTTGGGTCCTCGGGATCAGCTCCGGAGTCCCCTGGATTGGCTGCGTGATGTTCCTCTAAGGTCCTTGGATTTGTTTCTTGATCCCGATCTTCTACGGGCTACGCTGCCGCAGCTTGGTTGAGATTGGGTGAGCTCAGGGAAATATTGCTCGTTCAGCTGAATGTGCTCTGTTGAATCCCTTGATTCGAAGTCAGCATTGCTCTCTTCTCGATTCTACGTTTTCTAACGACGTAGGGAAGTTGGAAGCGTTGCCTGCATTCCTTGCCAGCCGTGATATGTTCCTCTCCGCATAGGGAGCATTGTGGGGTGCAGTTATGTGCTTCCGTGGGATTTAGTGTTCCACAGCCCCTGCAGATGGGCGCATCTGGTGATGGGCAGACATTCGCTCGATGTCACAGTTGTGCGCAGGCATAGCAGTTGTCTATCTGCTTGCTGTATAGCGCGCAGCGTATGAGGGCGTTGCCGTATCCTATGTAGTTTGAAACTTTATAGCCGTCGAAAGCAATGACGACCGTATTGGTCTCTTTCATTAGTTTGGCTGCCAGGGCCAGAGGATTAGGCGCATTAACGATGTTGCGGTTGAGTGCGTCTTCGTTCTCGCTGAGCGGGATGTTTCTAATAACGCCTTTACAGGTCTCGTACGGTGCCGCCCTGTATGCGGCAACCTCATGGGTATGGTCATTGATGATAATATGTCTGATGGTGGCATACTTGGTTGCATTCTCTTCGAGTGGCGTGCTGACCACAGCAACGTTCTGTTGCAAGTTAGGGCACATTATATAATTCCCTCGCCTGGACGCCTCAATGCAAGCGGCCGTTGTTATTGCGTCAGCCACTAGTGTGGTGCCCAATTTGGCAATAGTAAGTCCTCCACGGATCCTGATGATGATCTTAACATTGTCCTCGGGTAATGGAGGCATTTTACTCTGTCTCACAATGCTTTTTCAAACAGTAGAAGCTTTGCCATTGCATGCCTGTGGTGGCGGTGTCCCCGTAGGGGTAGTATCCTTGGTTATATAAAACAGACAAAATAATAAATATTACCAAATACATCAACCACTTCACAAGGAAGTCTCAGCCACTCATTTCCAGGCATGGCCCCAGCTTTCAACAAGCTTTTTATGTACTTTGTTTGTGGAAGCCACATACAGCTGTTGCCATCAATCCAGTTTTTGTTTATAATGGCCACAGCATCATCTTCCGGAAATTTTGCAACAATGTAGAGGCCACCTTGCACAAAAAGAAAAAAAAAGAAAGCAGTTTATTTCCAAAAGTGGTTCCACTAATCATGAAAAATAAGATTGCAAGAACCGTACAGCAACATGACAGCTATCGCGAAACAGCATGCAAAAGTGGAAATACAATATTTTCTCTTCTGAACAGCACTCTCAGATTTTCTGCAGTATTCTCTCAACTGGCCAGGACTGCAAGCCAGAAAGCTGAGAAAAAATGCAAATCCCAAGTATTCTTGATTCACAAGGCCTCACATACAACTCTCTCCTTTGGAGGAACTCTCTTCCTATCACAAAGGGTATGCCTGAGTTGTCATGCAGAAAGTTCTCAACAATAATAATTGATCCATCATTTAATGTGCAGCAGCTGTTCTTACCAGCTGCCAGTACAACATTGCCAGGCAATGTGGACTTTTTAAACTGCGGGCCTTGAAACGGCAGAATGAACGGACCACAGTTATGCTCTACAGAGAATAGAGCTTCTGATGGTACCAACAAATTTCTTTTTGGAACATTTCTTTGCTCTGACAATCTATTGCAGAGCTGCTCAAAGGGAACTTCAGGCTTTCTTATCATTCTCTTGATGGTTGACATATAGTTTTCAAAGGGAAATGCACTCCAAGCATCTAGGGGACCTAGGTGCGACACATCAGATGCTATGTGGCACAAGCCATACACATTGTGCGACACTTGCTCTTGTCCATATATGTCAATGAAGTTTCTAACAAAAATTTTAGAATGTCACCTGCATAACTAACCTCACTTGCAGTTGACTTAGGTGAGGCTAGTATCCTAATGGCCACATGCAGTGTAAGAAAATTCTCATACATCTGGGAAGGGATTGTAGAAGACAACACTAAAGGCTCTCCATACAGTAAGAAGCGAAGTTCAGTTGCTTTCCAGCGATCTTGCTCTACAAGACTTCGCGGCTTCCTATGAAAATCGGAAGGAATCAACTTTGCACGTTTGATGTTCCTCTCGGAGATTTCACTTCTGACTTTAGAGCCAAGTCTAACTTCTTTCGGCCCGCGCACCCACAGAACGACGAGTTTTTGCATGACACCTAAGCAGACAAGGTGCATGTAGTCCAAAGGCACATCTTTTACCATATCTATTGGGAGTTCCTCCAAAATACTGCGGCCTGTGTGTTGTTGCTCCTGACTCTGGCTACGAAAAGTGTTATCAGTGCGGAGGGTGTTAGCGAAAGTCGGGAAACAAACTCTTCCTGCTCTATACATTCCCTTCATGGTGCATTTTGTGCAGCTGAAATAACCTGCATGGCTCCTGATATAAAGGACAAAGGCTTTAGCAGGTGCATCACAAATTATGCTATGTAGCTTCACAGGCACTGACACACCATCAATAGAAAGGCCTTCCACCACACTTTGCTGACTTTGCTTTTCTCAACAAAGCACTGCAAGAACTCATTTGCATATTGCGGTTTGGTGTTGCCTAAAAAAACACTGACAACAAATGCTTCGCAGTCTTCAAAATTTCCGATGCGGCCAAGGATAATCCAGAACTGGTCTCTCGAGCTCTTCGCTAGTGGCAGACCATCAATATTAAAGCTAAGACTAAGCTCGGCAGGTAAGTGCTCACAGCCTAGAAGTGTTTGCCGTAGTCCTGCCTCTAGGCCAAAATAGTAAAATTTCCCTCCAGCTAGCTCTTTGACGTTAAGGATCCTATTTGGAGTTTGCAAAAGAGTCCTAGCAGACAAAGTTAGGGACAAGAGGCAACTGTGGCTTCGCAGAACTGCCAAAAGTGACGTGACCGTGGCCTGGGGGCATCGCGATTCAACTGCCCTAGCTTGCAACTTTTTCAGGAAGTTCAACACATTGCTGTCGTCGCTATCAGATGCAATGTCCTGCATGCTTTGCACATCATTGCTTTGGAGATGGCGTTGATCATGTTGCAACAAAAAGGTCGAATGTGACACGTCCACGTCGCCATCACGTAAGGAACCGCCGACTAGGCAACTCACTCACTAGTTTAGTGTCCACTACACCATGCTGACACACAACTTGCACATTGTCATGAACAAAGCGTGCTAGCTCTCCGCTCAACTCGGGAGATTGCGCTATCTCCCGATTGTCCAAATTCATTTCACACTCATTCACCACGCGACCACTGTCATCTGCGCCGGACACAACGCACACCGCCTGTGTGGACTCCGTTGTATGTGAGGTGCTGCATGCTGGCACCGCGAAGTCATTGTGATCGTCTCTTATGAAATGAACACACGCATCAACGCGTCGTTTTCGCTCCCGGCGAAACTGTCGTTCACTGCTTTCCTCCATCACGAGCACAACACAAAACACCACCGTTTTCAGAAGGCTGGACAGCACTCACCGGCATTCACGCCTGGCTCCATATCATTTTCATTTCTCCTAACTTCAATATCGGCGACTGCTTCGTTCGGCGCCATCTTATTGATTGAGAGCCAGCATGGGAGGTTGGGGCTTGACTTGACTTCTGACTTGACAGTCGCCCTCCCAGTGTTGCCAGCAACAAAAAAAACGTTGCGGTGCCGATCTCAATCAAAATGTTATTCTTGACAACGCTTGCTGTATTTGCCGAACAGTAGCGTAACAGAGACGGCTAAAGAAAATACCTGGTTTTCCAAAATTGCATTGATGACTTAATGATTCCGATGTTCTTTCTGTTTAGGCAAAACATCATAATTAGCTAGGTGATCATGGTAACTTAATTACTTAATTATCTTTCGTGCATGGCAACTAGATATCGTTAATTCTATTTCGTAATAAATCAACCCTTAAAAATTTAATTAAATAATTACATCTTCCAAGTGATTAACAGATTTGTTATCCTCAACACGTCCGTATGAGGACAATTCTGGGATAATCCTGCAAATGATGTCCCGAGGATGTCCTCAGAACGATGCACAACGGACGAGGACGTTTGTACCTGTTGAGGACGTCCTCAGGACGTCGAGTGTTGTCTAGGGTATTTTGTCTGTCCCTTTAATCTCTTATCTCTTCCTTAAAACCTCTATATGTAGTACCTTGTATCTAGTACCTATGCGTGTGACAGATCAAATTCTATCAATTCCTTCCCTCCTTTTTCCACCACTGCTCTAAATGTCTCTTGCTTATCTCGGATGCTGACCGGTTAATGCTTCCATCCACTTCTGGCACTTCTGGCACTTCCAAGTCTCGGCACTTCTGGAAGGTGAACGTTTCCTAAGGGTGTTGCTGGTTGAATTCCTTCGCATTACGTTAGGATGTGCCAAGTTGTCTCCGGATTTTTGCTGCAGCACACACATTCCTTATCGTATAGCGAATATTTTCTCCGGTATGTTATTGTTCTTTGACAACCAGCTCATGCTTCAAATTGTAAGGCACCGCCCTTTGTGGTATCGTGCAGATTTTCCGTTTAATTTCTTTCTTGCCATTCTTGTAAATCTCCACGGTCCATCTTGTTTCCGTCCTTGGCATTCAATTTACTCTCACTGTTTCTCTCACTAGGTTTTTGATGACTGCTTTTTGTCGATTATCCTGTACCTGTACCTAGTTGCCAACTTTCTTGACCTCTTCCTCCATTCTGTATCTACGCTTTTGAGTTACAAATGTTTGTGCGCTTTAGCCACCCATTTATTTTCATCCAAGTTCGTGAGTCTAAAGTAATTTTGCTTTGCGCTTCTCTGACATCCAAGAGACCTAATCTATGTCTCCCTTCACTGCCTCATTTCTGGTTTTATCATGGGCCACCAAGGCCAATCGGCCTACCAGTCTTTGATTAACTTCCAACCCCGACACGCTGTCTGATGTTAGGCACAGAATGGCATTTGTGAATGTTAGCGCTGGCACCATTACTCCTTTCTAGATTCCTCGCACTACCTCATATACTTATTTTAGCCCAAAAGTGCTCTATGTTTCATTATAGCTGCACTCGCCTTCCCCTTGTTTGTGAGATTATATTGGTGGATGCCGAAAGTGATGCAGCAGCACTTGTGGTGTGATCTTACAACGGCTCATAAAGTGAGTCCTATGTGTGATTGTTCATAACCGAAGAGCCCCAAGCGGTGAAGCATTTAAGGGTACATTGTGTGGTTAGAAAAGCGAACCGCATGCTTGTCCTCGCATGATTGATCAGAATCGCGTTTCGTCAGCAAAAGCACAAATCTGCAAATGTTCCCGATCCAGCGATAATAAACTTCTCAATGATTTGGTTAACAAAACTTAGCCAAGCTAAAATGCATTGAACACCTTGTCTTCATGTCGTCTTGCTTGTCTTGCATCTATGTAGTGCTGGAAGCATGTGTAAATAATGCCTTCCGTTTCTTTCACATTGCTGTTTGCCTTCCACAGCTGTTTCTGTGACATAGTTCAGATTGCGACACTATTATAACAACCTCATAAAAGTTTCTGTCGAGCAAGTGTGTGTGTGCTTGTCTTGGAAAGTTCATGCTTATTTAAGCCTGAGCAAGTCATGAATCTATGATTCCTTGAGTTTATGCAGTTGCATTCAGTTGCATTGAGTCAGGGCACATGATTTCATTAGTTTCAGTGATGTATATTATCCAGTGCTGTGGAGTTACCACTCCGGAATTGGAATGATTCCGGAATCATTCCACATTTTCGCGACCCCGGAAGGGAATGGGAATGGAATTAAGTGTTTTTCTGAAAATAGAGTGCTTTTTCGTCTACGCGCTGTTTGTTTGTCAAAATATGCCGAAGAACCAACCAGCCCACTTTCAAACATGAGTAAGTCAGAGCCTCGAATTTAACAATAAAGTAGCATTTTTAAAATGGCTTGGCTGATTACAAATACGATAGATTTAGAAGCAACGGGCCTACCACAATTCTGTCCTTATAAACTGAGTTGCTCCAAAATTTGTTTCGATTCTTCGCGTAATCGCGGCTCTATGCCGTTGGTATACGTCGTGCGGAACTACGGTGGCGGCCCTTACGCCTTGTGATTTGTTTTTACCTCGGTGGCGCCTTCGCCCAGGCCGCCTGCTGTCTCCCCCCCCCCTTTCACTCCCCCACCCTTCCCTTCTTTGTTTTTGATTATGTCGCCGTCGGCGATACGGAAGTTTATTCGAAAAAGTGCTTCTCTAAGTTGTGATGCGTATTGACGCTGGCGCGATGCTTGTGTTGACTGCAAGCTTTAGCATACCCAGCTTGCGCGCCGTCTCACCTCGTACTCCTCCCCCCACCCCACCCTTTTGCAATACTGTCCCCCTGTCTTGACACAGGGACGCCTTTGCCCGAAACTGAAACTGGGCGCACAGTACACAATAAACTGTTCGCCCTCTCCCTCCATACAGAGAGAGAGAATAAATTTAATTTTTAAAGCATTGGTTCGGCAAGCCAGCCGAAGCAGGAGAGTCCTCGTCACTGCGGCCACGGCGGCGCTTCCCCGAACCCTGACGCCATGATTCGCGCCGAACAAAACCCACGTTCGCTCTGTTCTAGGGACCTCTGTTCTAGGGTGGGGTAAAGGGTGCGGGTGGCGCCGCCGCCGCGCTGGCGCCTGTTGGCGGGTAGAGAAGTGCAACGGTTCATTTAGTACGCTCATACTGTGAATGCTATAGGCAATGCTTCGAAGCATCCCCCTCTGCTTTCTGTGATACCACCCCCACCCTCCTTTCCAGCCTTCTATAGACGAGGAAACCATCACCAGACGGTGCTACTGCGCCTCCTGACAACGCCCCCAATGAGGAAATGCCAAGCAGCGCGGTCGCGCCGGGGCGCAGTCTCTGCTTTGTTTACATTGTTTCGCCCGCGCTTTGCTTCGCTGCTCGGGCTCACGGCGCTCCGTTTACGACGGCGGCAGATCGCCTTCTTGCTGAACAACGACACAAAGACTGCAATGTGGTTTCAAGGAGGCTGCCGACACCGACATCTTTTTTCGTGGCGGTAACCTCAAGAAAGTGGATCGTCTGCTTCCACATGTGTATGCCGTTGAACAGATTGTGGGCGGTGATGTGACAGTGAAAGCCAAGTGCGTGTTCGAGGCGTCCCACAAAATCGTATACGACATCGAGTTAGAGGTACACACAGAGTTCTGTAATTTAGTCACTCTTATTTCTCTGTGGTGCAGTCACAAATCACAAAGCTGGAATGCATGCTTGCAGAGATGTGCAGAGGCCGTGACGATTGCGATTGGTTTCGTTGGTCGCTGGGCGCGTGCACACGGCTGCTCTCATTTCGACTCCCAGGGAGTGGCATCAGCGCTGTCAGCACAGAAAGAACAGATGCATTTGGCACCAATAAGGTAATAAAGTTAACTAACGATGTAAGTACTACCTATGAGCATAATGCCTTATATCATGCTGTATAAATATTTAATGTAGATCATGCCTTTGTAAGAGTCATGGCAACTCACTGCATTAGTGAGCAAGCTATCTTTTCACGGCTCATGAGAAATCGCTCGTACAAACTGCTCCGCGAAATGAACCCAGATAACGGTAACCAGCGATTACCTTGGGACCAGCAGCACGAGCGCAAGAATTAGTGATACATGCCTCGTCAAAGCAAATGTATTTTCTCGTCGGGCGAATGCCCCCGCCGCAGCTAAAGTAAGCTCACACCGGCGGCCGGCTATACTACACGAAACGAAGATTCTTGGCAGGAAGGGTGAGGAAGAATGTGCGTGTGGCAATTAACAGCGTGCTTGGATATGGTGAACCTTGAAAGCATGGCCAAGCAACAAACATAACATGCACGTCTCGGACAGCTGCTTTCCGATCTGCCGCTTACCGACGCACGCGATGACCGCGGCTTGCATTAAATACGGATTACCACCACTCAAAAGACAAGTAGCGCAGGGCCCCTCTTGTTGCCTGCACAACTAGCAATTTAAGTTGCAGGGTTTGGAAAAGGGATATAATTCTCTTGAGCTCGTCCTTGCCGATCGCGAGTGAACCAACAGTACAATCAATTAAATTCGGGGGTTTTACGTGCCTAAACCACGATACCATTATGAGACACGCTGTAATGGAGGGTCTGCAAGGAATCATTTTGACCACCTTTGTTGTGTACAAAAATAGAAAAAATCAAAGTACATGGTAACAAGTGTGTTCTTGCGTTTCACCCCCATCGAAATACGGCCGCCGTGGCCGGGAATCGAGCTCGCGTCGTCGAGCTTAGGGGCACAACACGTATGCATTTCCCGCTAAGCTAACCCGGCGAATGTCACTGTGCGATTCAACTACGGGACCCATCTAAAACAAACGGCCATGCGCTAATTACAAGCATAATACTATTGCGTTTTTATTGAGCGACGGCCGTAAGTCTGAGACGCTCGAAAAGACATCATCATCATGAGTAATAAGATTAAAAGTACGCGCGCACTTCCGGAAAATGCTGGGCTACGATCGCCAAGCTTAGCTGTTTCAAGCCTTGCGCGGCCGAGTGCAATGTTAAGCGTTTTTTTATTGAGCAGCCATGACATTGCACGCGAATGCGAAAGTACGCGACTTACTTGACTCGGCGCACTGCAGTTATATCCATGCTTGTCGTCTGTCCTTCTCGTACCACCTCCCCGGAATTCTGTAGAACTTCACGGGCGGCTTTTGACCTTTCGTGTTTTCGAGGCTGTTGTGGCAATCTACAACCCAGCAGTATTGCGTGCCACCTTTCCTGGTTATGAGGTCGCGCTCGCCGTTGCGAGAACAATGCGCATGAGCGCTCGCGCCGTAGAGAACACGGGTGCGCGCTGGCCCAGCGACGACCTTCGAAACTTCTATTTGTCCGCTAGGAGAGCATTCGGCGCTGGTGCCTCGCGCGCACTAAAGCCCCTATATTTATAAAAGTAGCGCCATTCTTAGATCTTGCCGCCACCGCGCTCACCCCGGCGCTTCCTCCTCGCCCTCTCTTAGCCGCCTCCTGTCGCCCCAGCCTCCTTCGCTCCCCCATTGGCCAATCCGTGTCACGTGGAAGTTCGCGTCGCGCTTTTGTATATTTTTTTTCTTTCCAGCGCGCTCCGACTGCCATTCTCGGGCCTGTGCGACGAAAGTGCTGTACGCACAAACGGATCAAACGTGTTAGGGACAAGAACTTCGTTGTGATGGCATGCTGCTGCGCCTTAAGTTGCCGCAACCGACAAGGCGAGGGCAAAGGCTTTTTTTGTTCACCATCCGGCGTGCGCAAACGCTTGCTGCACACTTGATATTTGCGCCGTCTCGCATCGTCGCGTTGCTACTTCCAAAACGGCATTATTAAGACCAGTTACTGACTGACGAAGCAAAATCGCGCCTCAAAAACGTCTCCGCAGGGCGCGATCGAAGTTTTCCTCGGATTTCCTCTGGTAGCGCGTTAGCTGTCGTCTGCCACGGCAGGCCCGACGCAGGCGGCGCCACTGTCGATATCGCGCCTCGATCGCGTTGGTCGCGCCGAGCGCGATAGTGGAACGGAGGAGGAGGGAAGTGGATGGCGCTACTTTTTATATATAGGGGTTTTAGCGCGCACTAGAGTTACTGTATATGCTCCCTACGGGAGCAGAGTTGCGCATAACTTTTCCGGCGCCGCTCGAACCGCTATTCGCCGAAGCGCCATCACGTGGCGCAAAATGACGTCAAATGTTCAACTGCGCCGCAGCGAAGCCAACTTTACGGGCGCGACGGCGACTCGACGCATTTCCGTCGGTGCCATCGTCATTGCAATCAGCAGATCGTCGAGCGGGCGGCGTGCGTTTCATTCGGCGGCTCTCGGTTGCAGGTACGTACGGTATTCGACGATATTAAGTCAAGGAGCTTGGTGAAGTGATACGAAACACATCGTAATGACACTTGTAATCCAGTATGACGGGGTGCAGCGCACCCAACTGCACAAACCGCACGGAAGGCGGCAGAGCTTTTTACGCGGTGCCGTGCGGACGGACAGACGTGCGCCGGCGGCTGATATGGTTACTACGTATGGACCGAGACCGAACGGCTCCCAATAGGACCAGGATATGCGAGTTGAGTTCGCCTTGTTTACGCGTAAAGCAACATTTATCTCGAGGAACACCCCTGTTAACGCTGAGATGCGTACGCCTGGCATGAGAGGTTGTTCACTTGTAAGATTTCTGGCGTATATGTGCCGCGCAACACAGACGCGGGACAAAGAATGAACAACACGTTGGTGTCGCGCTGCGCATATACGCCAAGAATGTTAACCATGTTAGCTTACTAACTCGCCCAATTCACTGTGTTGCTTGTATTATTGTTCTCACTATGTGGGTGTAAACAGTCTGTTCGAAACAGTAAAGACTAACAGCTGCAATTTGCCAACTGCAGCCTGGTTTTTCTTTCCTGTTTCTTTATTTAATTTTTTGGTCGGCGTTCTAATTGTCCATGTAACGTTGGTTGATGTACGTGCTAGTGTTCATTGTTTTGTAGTAAGCGAAAACCTCGCTCGCTGCCGCTTATGAGACAACTGACGTGATAGCTCCAGCGTTTACCGCCCGCAATATCTTGCTTGTTCGATCGGTCTTAGTCGAAATGGGGAATGTAAAATTCTGCCTGTATGTTTAATAAGCGCTTTGTTATAGTAAATTGACCTTAATGACCTGCATTCTCATGTTTGGATGGAGTGTCATGCACAGACATACAGATGGTTGTCATCTGCACTGCTAGTTTGTTCTAGGTATATATACATGACTCGCGGGCTTCTGCTAGGTATCAGACAAAGCACGGCTGTTGAATATTGCACATTGACTTGATACTGTGTCTTCAACTACTGGTTCTTCTGATCTGAGTATTATGAAGAGATGAAGAAAAATTTGTTGTTATTTAGAGTCCGCAATGTGTGAATAACTGCTTTGCAAGTTTGCCATCTTGTTGTGATTAGTGCAATAAAAATAACCTGTTGTTACTCTTAATAGCTTTTTGCATTTCCAGTTGCTTCGAATTCTGCTCCCAATGCTCCACGAACCAGCAATCTTGCCCTGCTGCCAGCAGCCATTGGTCATCCATTCCATTGTACGAAATAAATTTGATCTAGAAGCTTCTGCATCTTGAATCTTTTTCTACTTGCAGATGTGCTGCTTGGAAGCAGCTGTTTAGTCTGCGGCATGAATGAATCGTAAAAAATAAGCTTTGCATATAATGTGCGCATGTGAACACTTGAAATGCGTTTAAATCTACGTGTCTGCACCGCACACCGCAAATGTGCTGTTGCTGTGAACGAAGGTTAGTAATAAATGACACTGTAAACAGCCACTGACATAACTGAAGCCATGATAGTTGTCCTTGGCGATGATCATTAATCGGCTGGTTTCGGCAGCCAGTATGCGCTCACATAATTGGACACCTTACGTCTGTGAAGTTTTCTTGAAACACCCTTCAAAACATTTCTTGCCTTCCGGCCTCGGAAGCGCTGAGCAAAGTGCCAGCTTGCTCAGCGCTTGCGAACAATCTCCGCATGTAGCCCGCGTAGAGCAGAGAAAAAACGCAAATGAAACACCGCGCGGCATTTCCCTCCTGCGCGCGCGAGGAGTTGCTTCACTCCATAGCTGGAACACAATGGCGGACATATGCGCAACTCTGCTCCCGTAGGGAGCATATACAGTAACTCTAGCGCGCACTAGGGTGCCTCGATGCCAGCGCCGCCGTTCAGGGTGGTGCCATCTTTTGACCGCCCCCGCGCCGCCGCTTTCTCGCTGCTACGCCATCTTGAATCACACGAGCGGTTGCGATTGCTTGGTGCCGGTGCTTAGTTCGAGGCAGTGCGCACGGATGCTTCGCTGACGCTTCTACTTGCTGGACAGTGTCCAGCCGCATGAATGACAAGTTTGTCAAGTGCATCGAGTCGACATGGCGGGCTGTTGTGTTCCCAAGTGCACCGGATCGACCCGTTAAGGGCTTCGTTGTTTACGCTTCCCCCGGGACCCAGAGCGAAGGAAGAGATGTGAAGCCCAAGTAAAGCGGTATCACTGGAAGGCAACGGATAGCTCCTATTTGCGAGGTAAGTGTCAAGAAAGTTTAGACTATCGCACCGTGTTTTTCATTTAAATAAGAAAGTATTCTCTGATCCTCGCTCACGTACCTACGTTCGCTCACGAACTAAGCACTGCACCGTTGCTGTCTGAGTAGCCTATGGTTTGCGAGCGCGCGTCGCATAGGCTTTTGCCGTTTTGATCGGCGCAGTCTATGCGAGTAGTACCCTTATTTTAAGGACTGACGAACATGCTTTGCCGCGAAATAGTCTTACATTAGCTACAAATCGTCATGTAAACCACCTATTTTACATTATCACGGGAAGCACATATCGTGTCTCTTGTTTTTGTTTTTGTTTTCTCAGTTTCTTTTTTCGCTACTGGTTATTTGGGACTAAAGAACGCAGTGCTTCTTCTGGGGAGATCGGCTGTTGTGTACGTGGCAAGCGAAGCATTGTGATTTTCTCTGATTTCTCAGCAGATATCTTACGGATCTCAGGTTGTTACGTTATATAGCTGATTTTTTAGACGAATATATTTGTAGCGTGGTGCTCGTAAGCCGATGGTCATTCATGCTCATTCCTGATCGTAGTGGGTACTGTGACGGTCTTTTAATGCCTGTGCACGGTATGCCCAGATGTAGTAGAGTTAAGGGGCATCATGGGACCAAAATGTTTCGGCGCTTTCTGGCATGGTGTCTGTTGTAGCCTGTGCATGTCTTCGAAACGTGTGAAGCGAGGTAATACAGCATGACTTCGGCGAAAATTTATTTTTAAGCACTGTAATGGGTTCTCTGTATTTACAAGGCAACTTTTCATATCAATAATCACTTTTGTTGTTTTACTTGTACTTAGAAACAGTTTGAAGAGGACCAGTACGAGGGAAATCGACAGGGTGGGCGCCGTCTGCTAAAGTCAACAGCCTTACATCATCATGGACTATATTTTCGAAGTGAAAAACATTGCGAATCTGTATTTGACTGTCTTAGTTTCATTTACGGTTTTTGTACGCGATATGTATGCAGTGTTTATTTTTTCAATGTAGTCATCCGTGTTCTAATGGTTATTTATAAAATGTTCTGTACTCGCCATCGATGCGTTTGGCTGATGCGACGTATTCGATGGTAGCTGATGTATTCTGGCTGGATATCTTGATTAATATTACTCGCGGATGCGTTTTCTTGTTTGTATTCTTGTTTTCGATTTATATTTTGTGTAATAAGGTTGATGTACTCACTTGAAATCTCCCCCATGTAATGAATAAATTAAAAAAAACTCCCTATCCCGCATTGTGTGTGTCGAGTCTACCTTGCGAATTTTTTTATCTCGTCTTTCAACACAACCTTCAGGCGCCACACAGTACATATAATTTTTCATGTACATATCTCTTTCATGATTGACTGTACTAGACATTACTAAGTAAATGTATTTTGTGCATCGTTTGATTTCTTTTGTGTACTACGCAAGATTGACACGGACAAGTTACGTTACATTTTTCTCTACAGCACTAACTAAACCTTATTTTCACATCGCAGTTATTTTTACACCAGCTTAATCCTGTCAGCACACAGTTCTCTGGGGAAAAAAAGCAAAATTGCGCGTAGATATCGTCAAATAATTGCAACGAATGCGAAGAGCACGCCCAACCCAAGGGAAACTAACCGCCGTGCGCGAGTTGCTGGCTACGGTAAAAGAGGCGTGACGTGCAAACGAAAATACAACAGCGAAAAAGAAAAACTTCCACACACAGGGGGTCGCAAACCTTATATACCAAGCATCGAAGGGCAAAAAAAAATAGTGCGCATTTCAAACATACGCACGGCATATTAAATGTGATTGAATTAGGCAACTTGGGGCATGTTCCCGGCGCCATACATTTACGTCTTCGACCTTCGACGATTTAACGGCTATTGGTTATAAAGATTTGCAGATGCGATACCCAAAAAAAAATCCTCATCAAGGCAAAGCACTTGGAAGCGCGCCGCGAGTAACACTTTATGAACGCAAGCGTAGCTGAGTCTGAGCTCGTGTGATTCAATATGGCGGCGCCAGCGGGGTTGTCTCCACCCTGAACGGCGGCGCTGGCATCGAGGCACCCTAGCGCGCACACTTTAGGTTGCCTCGTCTATTGCAAATAAAAAGTGCTTCCATAACGCACTGCCACACTGGCTCCTGCGCCCAGCGGCTCACGCACGCAGTAAGTCCGCCAACATGGCCACATTGGAAACAATCTTTTGTAATTACTCCTGAAGAAAACAAACCAGCTGCACGCTGCAAGCTTTGCTCCGAAACTACACTTGCTGTAGTCGGAGTTTCGTCTAATTTGATTCGGCACCTAAAAAGAAGCAGGAACGTGAGTACACGCAACAATAGAAAGAGCTGGCAAGCCAGCCGAAGATAACGTCGGCCTTCATCGCTGGGTGCAGCTCTGTGCCTGTTCATCGAAAGGCTGCTCTTGACGACGCCATAATACGCTACGTCGTCATTTTAGCATTAATACATTTATGCTTGAACAATATTAAAACGTCACAAGCCATTAAAACATGCTGACCATGCAAACACTATAGGTAGCGGGAAAACTGCCCCTATGGGAATTAGTAGGGTGGTTGTACTGTACCAGGTATGTCACCAAGCTACTTTCCGTCGACCTTGGTAACGTGTTTTACGTATTTTTGCCGTTCTTAACGCGTCTGATGACATCAGCTTTATGATGCGTTCATCGGTCACTCGATAATACTATTAAGATGTCTTTCCTACGTTGAGGAATTGCAGGAATGGAATTGAACTGCCTGGCTATTCCCGAGTGGTAATGGGCTAAGTCTTTTTATTCCGAGGAATTCAAAGGAATGAAATTGCGACAAGTTCTAATTCCTCGGAATGGAATTGGAATAGAATGGCGGCGCCCATTCCACAACACTGGTATTATCCCATGAACCACCGACTGAGTGAGCCTTCCTGATCCTCGTTTTGGTTAATATGAATTGTAATGACTTTCGTGGTACCCGTTGACAAGTGAGATGAGTTGAGTGGCCTAGCTGGTTCAGACTTCTTGTAATCGGAGTATAAGTGAGCTGGCTGATCCTGATTTTGGCGAGCTGATTCTTATTCGTTCATAAGCCAAGAGAATATTTTCAGAGTGTGTAAGTTCTGTTCACCTTACTGGTCTTCGTATGTATATAAATGTTCTTTCCAAAAATATATTTTGGCTTTTATGCTCCTTAGATTAATACCATTAATGTCTCACGAAATGGTGTGGAAAAGAAGTAATATCGTTCTGCCTTGAGGATTGTTCAGATTTATGTGCGTTTTTGCATTGAATGCAAAGGAGGCTCAAAAATCTTTACTGCTCATAAAAAATGGGAAGGCTACGCATTATTGGGTTACCGTACGTCATCGTGTTAGGGACAGTGGAGAATGATTTATGGTAAATATCTAAACATGTTCTGTAAATGAATTATTGTAAGTAGAGCGTGTGCTAATAGTACTTCTGTTAACGCATAATTCACCATTCCGTATGCATAGAAGCAGCCGCACTCTTTCACACCTATATATAGGTATGGGCGTCTGAAGCTAAGAGCTCAAGCGCGCGGGCCGCATTGTTTTGTGCTGCTGGCTTGACCTTTCACTGTTGAATTCTCTCTAATCTGCTGGTACCTTAAACAATTGTTAATTCCTTTAGTGCGAAAACAGATGACGATGCATCGTGCCAGAAGTACGTAATACTGCGTACTACATGCATTTTTAGCTACAACGCGCAAGAACACTATAATATGGTCGTGCGTCGTCCTGAAGGAAACATCACATTAGACGACTTTTGCACAGGAGACTGCTTAGTGCACTTCAGAATACTTCTGCAGGTCTCGCTGATAATCGCCGTTAAAAGGCGCTAAAATGAACGTGATCAATGCTCGCGCGATATAGCTAAAAATGCGGGAGGCTGTACTTATGTGGCCGGACACTTTACCAGTCATATACTTCTGACCTATATGATGACGTCCACGACTGACATTGCTGCCATCCACATCTTCAGCTAGGCCATACATTGCGATTACTTTAGCTCTTGAACCTCGTCGTGTCAGATGACCATGCGCTCCATGACGTCCCGGCTAATGTGCCTCGTCATCTTTCTCTTGTCTGACGACGTCGCACAGCTGCTTCACTCGCTTCCGGCACTTGCCAGAAAGGTGACGATGCGATGGCCCGGTCTTCCGGACGCGCTCCAATCAGTGCGGATGTGCTCCGGGGGCAGGTACTCCTCCTGTTTATCGGTTAAGAAACGGTGGGGGTAGTTCAAAAGAAAACAGCACCCGCCGTGGTTGCTTAGTGGCTATGGTATTGGGCTGCTGAGCACGAGGTCGCGGGATCGAGTGCCGGCCACGGCGGCCGCATTTCGATGGAGGCTAAATGCGAAAACACCCCTGGCCATGTGCTTAGATTTAGAAGCACGTTAAAGAACCTCAGGTTGTCCAAATTTGCGGAGCCCCCCACTACGGCGTGCCTCATAATCAGATCCTGGTTTAGGCACGTAAAACCCCATAATTTCTTTAAGAAAACAGCACCCTCAGCACAGTGCTGCCAGATTTGGCTATATATAGCCAAAGTGGGCTACGGGAAAAATTTTGGCGTCGACTTGGACTAGTTGGTTATGTGGCTATATTTGGGCTACTGAAAATTTGTGACTTGGCTTTCTTTGGGCTATAAGTGGCGTCCTAATCCACGCTCCAGTACGCTCCAGAGGTGGCTCTCATCGGGTAGAAGCAAATCTCGAAGGCTATGTTTTAGCTGCCTGAGCCGGCCGCGTGGCTGTGCGTGTGTGTGTGCGCGAAATGACCCCTCCCCTTCCCTTCCCTGTCTGCGCCGTTGTCTGAGCCGGTGGCTTTGATCTTTGATGGACTTGAACTTACACCCCGCTGGACCGTTATGCAGCCGATCCTCGGGCATCGGGATGAACCTGGGAGTAGTTGGTTTTTCACAGTACATTGTACAAACATGGCTATGCTCAGCAAGGGAGAGCCATAACATAGAGTCGGGGCTGTCGGGCGATCATGGCGCCGACATGAAAGAAGGGAAGCACGGGTGGATGACACGCTCCAGTCTGATGGCCATGTCTTCTGGGTAAACTATCGCGCCGGGCACAGCTTTCGACCTACTCCACGTTTCTCGCGCGAAGCTTCACTGCCATTTTCCTTCTCCTGCTAGATGAATTTTTGTTCGTGCTTACATTCGAGATTTCTTTTGATAGGTTGGACGTAAGATCGGATCCTCCTCAGAGAGGAAAATCCAAACAACGGGAAGTGGGCCAAGTATGCGAGAACGTATAAAAAAGAATGGGAGCAAAACCCTGAGTCAAAGGTGGGTTCTGGTGCTTGTACTTCTGGATGGTGTGCCCGTAACGTCACGGATGCAGATACTCATTCTGCTAATATCGAAACATGTTTGCCATGATGACATCAGTGCACCACTTCACATCACCTTCACTTACCGTGTTAGCTTAGCTGGTGAGGTGTCGTGCTGCTGGCTCGAGGACGCGGGTTTGAGTCCCTGCCACGGCGGCCGCATGTCGATCTAGGCAAAATGCAGCAACACCCACGTACTTAGATTTAGGTGTACGTTAAAGAACCCGAGGTGGCCAAAATTAATCCGCAGTGCCCCACTGCGTCATGCTTCCCAATCATATGGTGGTTTTGGCACGTAAAACCCCAGCAATTATTGGAGAGTTTTAGAATAGGGGCCTCAAACGTTTTGGGGCCCCAGAGAAATAGCGTCGAAGCCAGTGCGCATGCTCAAGACGCAAACTGTGTTTGGATTTTGCGTCAAGCACGATATTTCATTGATTCAGCGGGAGCCTCAAAAGCTGCCCCAAATGCTTTGCGTCAAAAACATGACGGCGCCCATCGATGCGACGTCTCTAACCTACCACCAAACTGGGTTCGATTCGTGGTAACGCTTGAAGTTTGTAAGCTACGAGTAGGATAAGTGATTGCAGTTATCGCTTTCTCTCAACTAACATGTGTGATGAAGATTGATTTATTAGACGCCGCTGATTTCGAATTCAATTGTCGATTTCATGGCTCGTAGGCATAACACCGATTGACTTGGCTGGGTGAAGGTACTTAAAGTCAGTTACTCAAAACTAAGGGCAACAAGTTGCCTGCTGCTAATAGAATAAGTTCTAAATGCAATTTAACGCGAAAACACGAAAATCTAAATTATTATTCTTATCATAAAATGGTATCTTTTATTTTAATATTTATGACAGCTTTTCATTGACGCCGTAGGGACGCTGCAAGCGCAGCACGCTATCCGCAAACGCAAAACGCCTGTTCTAAAACTCTTCACTTCTGCATGCCCGAACGCTAACATGCGCAAAGCTCTTTGGCGCCCGAAACTTTGGGGGCCCCTATGCTAAAACTTTATTAGCGCATCAACATGGTTTGCTTTTTGACAGTAACCGGTATTCACAGCATAACCACTGTTATCAATTTGTTGTTCACCTTTGCTCGTTGTGCGCCGTCGCGGCTTTTACAATTTTGAGCAAGTTGCGTTCGCAACTGCGTGCTTCTTACACTGGTGTGCCATTTGGTGCAGTAATCTTTTAAAGCTTCCCTTACACCGATTAAAACAGTGAGTGGCATCTGTTTGTCACTTTATTTTAACGCATGTTCTTGCCCTGCTAGAGACCTAAGATGGCGGCCAGGTTGATGTATATGGACAGTATATAGAGCATGTACCAGCTACCCGGGCCAAGCTAATTTAAAAAAAAACGAGAAAAGAACATAGGACGATGAGACAAATAACACGAGATATCATAGCTCGAAAGAATTGTTTTAGCTTATAAAAAAAAGAAGCCGTGAGCACGTCGCGGTCGCAGATCACTCTACAGCTGTACTTCTACGCCGTCGGCAGAGATGACTTGAGAGATCGGTGATGCTAAAAATTATTTTGCATTCACGACAGCTAAAAGGCAGAGTTCGTAGTTGATATTACTGTAAATAACTAAAAATATTAACTTAGCACTGTCGGTCATAAAATAAAAGCACTAATTTCGCCCTCTGCAGCAATTCGCTGGAACTTAAGATCTTCCGGGACCAACCAGAAAGTGTTCTGTGCAAGCATAATGTCGCTGTTGTTGATGTCAAGGGCGGACCGTCACGGTGGCACGGACATTTTGTTACGACGGGTTGTGCGAAAAAGGATTGCCGTAGTCGAATGTGAAAATGTATACACAAATAAAACTAAAAATAAAAATGGCTATATTTGGCTACGACATTTTTTGCACTTTTTTTGCACTTTTTTGTATTTTTTTGTGTTTGGCTACATTTGGGCTACAAATTCTCTAGCTTTTGTCTACGTCGCCTCGTCGGACCTGGCTACACTGCCTCAGCAGTGTTAAAGAACCCCAGGTGGTCAAAATTTGCGGAGTCCCCCCACTACGGCGTGACTCATAATCAGATCGTGGTTTCCCCGCGTAAAACCACATAATTTTTTTGAAGAAAACGGCGCCCTCAGCAGTGTTCACAAAGTCTAGCGTGTCTCATAATCTCGTCTTCTTGGCGGCATGAGCTGTTGGTCTGACAAGACGCCATTTCCGGCCAAAAACTGCGCCTAAATTGATGAAACGTAAGTTATTTACCATGCTTCTGGTGCGCATTGTTGCTTTAGTGACAGTGGCCATTGCACTGCGGCTCTTCATAATGTCTGATAACAGTTGCACATAAACAGAAAGTGAGGCGAACGCGTGGGACAGATGCTGGCTGGATATTTAACAGGTCTGCAGTACACGGCACCATAGCCGGTGAAGTTCATGTTTATGTGTCACTTTCTGTTGCCAGCTTCTTCGCCAAACCTTGTTATAACGAAACGATTTATAACAAACTAGTGCTTAAAGTAATGTAATCGTAATTATCCTTGACATTCCCATTGAAACTCATGCATTGAAACTCTAGTTTCAACAAAGCACAAGCGTTTTAATTGATATCTTCTTTCTGGGGTTTTACGTGCCAAAACCATTTCTGATTATCAGGCACGCCGTAGTCGAGGGCTCCGGATTAATTTTGACCACCTGGGGCTCTTTAACGTGCACTACAACGCAAGCACACGGGAGTTTTTGGATTTCGCCTCCAACGAAATGCGGCCGCCGCGGTCGGGATTCGATCCCGCGATCTCGTGCTCAGCAACGCAACGCCTTAGCTGACTGAGCCACCCCGGCGGGTTTTTAATTGATATAACGAACGGTTTAGTTCGGAATGTAAATTTACTGCTCATTTCGCGCTGATTAGGCCGAAATTTGGCGGCGCACCACGCTCCTTGTAATTCATCTGAATCAACAGTTCATAACTCCTGCTATCTGCAGAAGCCCTCTACCTCTGCCGCCTTGCACCGCGCTCTGAGCGAGAGTGGGCGCTTCCCACTCTCGCTCTTGTACACGCAACCTGCTGCGCGTTGGCCAAAGGAACGCGTGGCTGACAACGTGCTGTACATCCGCAGACAAGGAATCGTATTTGATAACGAGTCTTTTCATTCTCCATTCTTTTCGCTCACCTTCAGTTGCGCTGACAAAGCCCCGCCGTCGTTATCGCACGCCTGGGACTCGGTATGACAAATGATAAAGAATGCTAAACGAAACGGATCCTACAAATTACGACTATTGCTCAGGTTCTCAGCCTAGCCTGTAAGCGTCTCTTGATCATACCGACGGATGATTGCTAGCCCCCAATTAGTGCAACGCCCGTCAGTGAACAGCGCTAAGGGATGCCTTTCATTGTCATTTAGAAGCGTCCGCTTGAGTACGGGGACGAGCGTTGTCCGAAATCCGCGGCTTGCTACGCTCTGCCAGCGCGCTCACGAAACACTAATTGTTACGTCGCCATTTTTGAGCACGCACAACGATGGCCAAGATCGACTATACGCTGACATTTGTGTTAGAGAAAATCATCTCACTGACAAATTGGCAGAAAACAATCATTCGCGGTCATTCGGCGGTGCGCAGCGGGTTTTCGCAGCGGCTTTCCTAATAGTTGATAACAGCACACCCCGCTTTTCCTGGCAGCCCAGAAGGCGAACGATCATTATAACAAATTAACTGACATACCGAATTGCACCTTCCCTTTAAATTTCGTTATAAACGAGTTTTTACTGCATGTAGTTCTTTCAGTAGGGAGGAATTCAAGAACCCAGAATTGCCAAATTGAAAGAAATTATGGGGTTTTACGTGCCAAAACCACGATCTGATTATGATGCACGCCGTAGTGGGGGACTGCGGAATAACTTGGACCACCTCTGGTTCTTTAATTGCACCTAAATCTAAGTCTGTGCACCTAATTTACGTGCACCTAACGTGCACCTAAATCTAAATTTTCGTATTTCACCCCCATTTGTCAAAATTGATCTCGCTCTGTCCACAAATACTTACAGCGCCTTCGATGAGCTTTGTGGACATCAAAATGCCACCTGCTTTACGAGTTTCTCCACAGGGGGTGAACTATACATTGTCGGCCCGCGCTGCGTTTAGGCACACAACTCGGCTCTGTTGTGATAGCCGGTTAAATCGTCGCGCCAGGTCTGTGCTATCATCGGAGCTTGCAATAAGTCAAAGTGAGAATTTTCTCTAAAGTACGTCAGGTATGCAGCAGAACTGATAGTTGGGTGAGTTGGTACAAATTCATAGTGAAATATTTAACACGCCTGACATACAAAGCCTGACAGCCTGACAAACAAAGTGAAATATTTAGTCAAGGACACAGTGAAGGTGTGTCCTTGTCTATTGTGTGCACTAAATATTTCACTTTGTATGTCAGGCTTAGTTATTTGTCAAGAAAATAAGTACCTGAGTATGATCTCATAGAAGGAACAAATGCTGCAGTGCAAAGTACGTACTACCCTTTAGTAATAATGTACAGCGTTGTAGCCTAACCACACGAAAGGGCGCTGTTCGGACAAGTGTGTGCTTGAAGGGAAAAGCAAAACCTATCTAAAGTGTCTGTCCACGTTTATATATCCGCTTTCTGTAGTTACCTAACCACTGATCGCATGATATTCACTCAAGCCCGATAAATACTAGCAGAAGCTCTATTCACAACCTGAATGGTCAGTTTAACTAAGAGCTGTACTCATCACCTAGCCTGCCGACACGGTGTCGTATATTGCGTACGAGAAGACTCAGTACGGGCCCCAACATCAAATTTGCCGATAGACGCCAGAGCCACATCTTCCCCTGGTGGAGATCCGCTTCACCACGTATCAGGTCGCCGGCACGTTGAGGCACTCAAGATGTCCGTGATCTTTGGAAAATGGCTCCTCGCGCCTCGCATTGCCGTTGTTTCGCAATTTTTCGGCGGTCGGGGAGCCAAGGATCTCGGTACTGTTGCGCGGTAAACTGCCACAACAGGAAAAAAAAAACACCCGGGGTGGCTGAAGCCGCCTATCGAGTTCTACAGTTTCCTTGGTAATTGGTGTGAAAATGAACACAGGCAGGCATAGATAACCGCCGTCCGTAGAATCAAGTAAGCACGAATACGAAAGTCTGCCGTTGTACTTAAAGGCGAAATGCACCGAAATTCTGGAGTGCGTAAAAAGCCCCGTTTCAGATAAATTAGACGTACAGTGGCCCCCGTAGAAAATTTAACCCCCGTGGAAACGCTCGCAAAAATCTATGCTTTTCATACCGAAACTTACAAAAAAGACGCCATTACCAGTCGCCGGAAGGACATACTTTGGAGACTGTAGAGAACAAGTGCCCGGGGCGTCTGGTTCCCTTTCTTGTATACCATTTCCGTGTATCAGCGCACAGGTCCAGCACGTCTGCGAGATCCAGAGTTAGTATACTTTGCTAGCTGCTTCGTGCGCTGTGCCAACGCCGTTGCGAGCCCGCGATGTTCTTTTAATTGTACCTCTATAGCACGGCCGTGGGCACGGGGCTGAATGCGCGTAAACTCACGACCAGACAGGACGGGATCCGGCCGGGATAATATGTGGCCCATTTCGCTCTGGCGGCATCGCATTCTGACATGGCTTGTTGCCGCATCTACACGATGCCCGCCGCGTCGCGTTCTCCGTCGTGACAAATGCAGCATATGCGGTTCCTGCTGACAGTGTTTCTGGCGCTGCGTCTGATGTAGAGACGCACGAAATGTCTCGAAGATGATGCACTTCCCGAAATGATCGCTCGTGAATATCACCCCTGAATACAACTTAGCTTTGGTTTTCGCGCGCCATCACTCGCAGATCTTGCATGGGTAAGTGACTGTGATGTTGAAATGTAGCTGCGCAGCTTCGTCAACTGCAGTTTACATGCTTTGTGCGCGTTGGCTGATCCGCGTCGCACTTATCTGTTGCGCCGCTGTGCACGCTTGCACCCTGAAAGCTGGGATAGAAAAATGTGTTCGGCCTTCATCTACTCAGCGTTGCGTACTGCACAGCCATAGCCTGTGTTCAAGTACGTGTTCGAGCACCCAATGGCCACGCAACGCGTCGGCATTCTTGTAGCAGCTCAAATCGCGTGCGCAGTGAGAAAGCATGCCGAGAGAGACGCCCATGAACTCGCGCATGTTGAGCAAGCGACGTGCCTGGGCGCCTAGGCTGCCTAGGCGCAAGAGATCAGTGGTGTACGGTTCTCCAACGTTCGCCATTTCGGCATTACTGCTGCTTTGCCGCCAGGTGCATGCGTCGTCTGCTTAGGCGCTATATAAAGGCTGGTAATGAGAAAATTAGACATTTACCAGGCCCGCGGTTTTGCCAAGATTACATTGATAGTATATACTAAGCATTTATAGGCAATTTAGCCCAAGGGAAATTTCGTCGCAGGTGGCCTTTAATGCTTGCTATTATTTGTCGCAGCTTTGTTGCTTCGTCTTCTTGTTCGTGATGACGAGATTATTGCTACAGCTCTACTTCGACGTAGTTTGAGTTACGCATTGAGTGTCGGCTGATTTGCGCGTCCGACGCACACTGTGCTTTCTCCTGTTTGTTTGACAGCGCGGGCTTGATCGGTAACATTTCTGTAGTAGCAAGTTGCAAGCAGTTCAGTGCTTTAGCACAGGCGTATAATTAGGTAGCTCATTTCGAAAACGAATGTGGACCGTACTGTGTGTCATCCTGACTGCGCGAGTTGTGTTGCGAGATGGGGGCAACGGCGGTTTGAATCGCTTTGTCTCTCGGCCGTTCTTTAATACCGGTGCAACACGGGCACTTTCGATCACGATCAAGCCCGATACAGATAAAAATTATTGATCGCGATCAACAATAGTAGCTGTTGCACGGTCGAACAATCAGGATCATATTGGTTGAGCTCACTCAGCATCACGGTGCAGACGATGATTTACATTATATAGTGGCACTGCACAAGTATATACCGATGATTCGGTCACACCATCTGCCACAATGCCTGTATTTGTTATCCCGCATCTTGGCATTACCCGTTGATATAAATTGGACCACGAATCGACATATACGCATCCAAAACTGGTGGCAATACGAGAGGTTGACTCCTTTAGGATAACTCAAACACTTCATAGATGGACGTTGTTCTGCGATGCCAAATCAGCGTTGCAGGCGCGAAAATGCGGTTTAAAGAAAGGACCATATTATCTGCTCGTGCTGGAAATCGCCGAACTTCTTCACAGTGCCAAGCGGTGTGGACACTTGATCACTTCTCAATGGGTCCCTGGTCATTGTGGTGTGATTGGCAATGAACTCGCTGGCAGTGAGGCAAGATCAGCATTCTCTTCCCCTGATGAAGTACGGACTGCCTACTCGTGACCTGACACCAGCGCAATGATCAAGGCACTCATGCAGGACCTTACAAAAGCATACAGAGCCCACGCTGACAACATCCACAGAACTGGTTTTGGCACGTAAAACCCCAGAAAGAAAAAAAGAAGAACATCCACAGACGCCTGCACATGATCGACCCACACGGTAAATTATGTTTATCCCTGAAGGTCACGCGGTGTAATGCGTCATTGCTACGCAGGATTCGGCTGGGCGTTGCTTTCACCCGTCGCTACGCACACCTCATCAGCCACTCGAACAGCCTTGATTGCGAACACTGCCAGACGCCTGAAACGCTGGAAAACATATTGTGCAATTGCCCAGCATATATGCTAGAGTGAAGAACGTTGAAAAATTTCTAATGTACATAAGCACTCACCACTTCACTTATTATCATCATCCATCCTAGTACTTCCACTCCCCTTCCCCTGTGCAGAATAGCAGCCTAGAGTGCACTAGCTCAGGTCGACCTCTCTGTCGTTCCTGTCAATATAAATCTATCTAAGTTCGTATCTTGCGTCTTAATTGTCCCAGGTAGCGTAGCAGTTCATGTTATCAACTGAGGCATGTATTTTTATTATTCTGCTTAAATTTGTGTCACTCATGAGGAGTCGGCCCAACTGGCCCGTCTGTCCTGTACCCCGGCTGGAAAGAAGATCCTGGCGGTTCTTGGGAACAACCCTATACTCATGGAAGAACGGAAATATCAAATCTCAGAAGATCAAAGGAACAATATACGAGTCGCACCGTTTCCCCGTAATGTTCATCCTCAACACAACGTAGGCAGACGCAGGGCAAGAGCCCTCGCCCTCCTCAATAGTATTAAAGGCGATCCCCACTCGGCATGATCTGAAGTGAAGGCGCGAAAACGACGACGGACGAAGAGAGAGCACACACACACACAGGGCGCCTGTCGGCGCCTGTGTGTGTGTGTGCTCTCTCTTCGTCCGTCGTCGTTTTCGCGCCTTCACTTCAGATCATGCTTAACCAACACGCCCAACTATCCATCCTAACCACTCGGCATGTTTTGTCGACGCAGCCCAATATGGACAGTCGTCTAACTTCGCCACTGCCATCGTTGATCACAACGGACAGATGGTGAATGTAGCTTCCCTGAAGTGCTCAACTCCATTCAGAGGGGAGCAGGTCGCAATTGCTATGGCACTCCTAGATAACAGCAAAACGCAAATCTTCCCTGACTCGAGATCGGCGGTCAGGGCTTTCGCTTCAGGTTCCATTGCTGAGGAGGCTCACAAGATTCTCAAGATCAAGATCGTCTGTACGCACACCATCACGTGGTTTCCGGTTTACCTAGGCCCCCAGCTTGACTCCTTGCCCAATTTCAACGACATCATCCACTCCCGAGTGTGCGCACTAACCCAGCGCGCGGGAGCAAGGGCGAGCTCAGAGGCCGGGGTTCTCGAGTTTCGGGACACTCTCGCTACTTTCACCGAAATCACTAAGCACTATCATCTGCATGGGTAGGAGGACTTATCCTCCCCCTCATAGAAAACTGGCTATACCTCTGTCGTCCACTTTACGCATGCTTCAGACTAAGTCCTATCGCAATCTGGCCCTTTTTCATTCGATCACTCCGGAGGCTTTTAGCTCTACTTGCCCCGACTGTGCGGCTGTTAGCAAACTAGAACACGTGATATGGCGGTGCCCCTCGCTACAGGGACCCAATCGCATCACGGAAGAAGAATGGAGCTCTGCCATCCAGAGCTCAGAACTTTCACGACAAACTTGGGCTGTCCAGAGAGCCCACGATGAGGCGGATAGGCTCGGCCTACCCGTCCCCACGTGGGAGCGGCCCGCAACTCTGCCCTAGGGCAGGGCTTCTCAGGACCTAGTGAATAAAATTCTTTGTCTGCCTGTCTGTCTGTCTGCTTAAATTTATACTTTCTCGCTTTCTGGTTTACGAATCATATCTCAAACAGGTTTCTCTCTTCTTCTAATGTGCAATGTAGTTCGTCTTTCCTGGCTGTTGGAGCGCGTAAGTTTGAGTGTGTTACAGTGGCCTAAAATTTTCTCATGCGAATGTGATTGCATATAGCCACCTTGTGATGTTTTGCACCAAAAAACAGACATCGCATCTGTGTCCAGTCATATCGTGCACGTTACACGACTGAAGAAGTATCACGCTCCCAGTGATGACATTTAGACGCTCCGAGATGTCGCGTCTGCCGCCGGGGGATTATGCTACACACGTGTTGTATTTGGTCGTTTGAACGAGGCGCTCGGGCGCCTTCACTCAAGCGAAGAGGAGGAAGTACGAACTGGGCTCGCATTGTGAATCCAACCGGTCAGCGCTGCAACCGCTGCTGTAAATATAATCTGTAAATAGTTTCTCGTTCAATTGACTCGTCCTTCGCGTAACAATATTATTTATTGCGGAGTATATTGTTACTGTGGACAAGATGATGATCATGGTGGATTTATACACGCAGCATCGTTAAAATAAACAAAAATAATTAAATAATGGGGTTTTACGTGCCAAAACCACGATTTGATTACGAGGCACGCCGTAGTGGGGGACTCCGGAATAATTTGAACGGCCTCAGGTTCTTTAACGTGCACTTAAATCTAAGTACACGGGTGTTTTTGCATTTCGCCCACATCGAAATGCGGCCGCCGTAGCCAGGATTCGATCCTGTGACATCGTGCTTAGCAACCCAACACCATAGCGACTAAGCAACCGTGGCGGGTATCAGCAGCGTCATGGATGATTCTAAATCGTCAGGATCAGTTATACAGTTGCAGCTGCATAAAAACACCTTCGCTGCTCCTCTATTGACTACTCCAATGCGTAATATCGTCGCCGCTCAATGAAAAAATCCTTACCGATAGAAAAAATATAGTGAATTTTTGCACACTAATTTTGATCGACATAATAACGTCTCTATTCACGGAACTGTGCGCCTCAGCTGCCGTTAGCTTTGGTGAGCGCTTAAAGATCACTTCACGGTACTTTCTTATAGTTATTAGAGGCGTACACATTTTTAGTAGGCTTTGCTGCAATTGCCATGAAGAGTCCTTAAAGGGAAAGGTTGAATCTTGGGAACTTTGGGATGACTTCTTTCCGAGGAAGGCCTTAGTGAAAATCAAGACGACTTTATGCTAGCGTGAATTATATTCTATTTCAGCACATTAGACCAGAGCACTCGAACAAAACCATTTGTTTGGCCTGGCATGCATGTGATCGCGTAGGATTGTCAAGATGACCATCTTGCCTTTAAACTTGTGACGCTCTAGTAGCTGCTATTGTCAGCAATTTCAGGAAAACAATAAACAGAATGAAAGTGAGAACAAAATTAGAGTAGAGGGCTCAATTAATTTTGCCCGTTACTGTTGCGCACTAAACCGTGATCATGGAATCGACTCATGCTGACACATTTCAATCACGATAAAGTGTATTTAAAACACACAGAACACCACTACATTCAAACTACTACATTGAACGAATCCAAAAATTTACGGAAGTAAAGCGTTGGTGCTCGCCGCAAGCGGTACCACCGTTTGGCTGTACGATCCAGGTCGCAGCGCTTGCCGGGACTTCCATGGTGAGCATTGCCCCGGCAGACCAGCACTTTAGCGTACCAAAGTCCTGAATTCGCTTCCACAGGTCTAGTGAACGTAGGGCACCCGTGAAGTGAGTTCATGTGAAAGTCCCTGGTCACGTAGACCGCAGCGACCGTAGCGGGAGCCCTTTAGCTTAGATAAACACAGCCGAGGTGAGTCTTGGCAGTGGAGGCAGCAAACAGTACGAACTCAGAACGCTTCTGCTTATTTCTTCAGGCCTTCTCGGAGTATCGCTGGTCATCGCCTCGGGATTTCGTGATGGGGGTTCTTTGGTGCCGGCGTCCTGAGCGCAGCAGCACTGACTGTGGTATAACCAATCAACGCGGAACAAAGTGACTCTTTCGTCACCGCCTGGAACCCGTTAAATTTGAAGAACACCCAAATGACTACGGCAGTCACTGGGAGGCAGCAACTAGTATAAACTCTGAACGTTTCTGCTTATTTTTGCAGGTTTAAAATCTTCCCATTCCTTTCTAAGTACCTTGCTAAGTACTTTGCTGCCTCCCCCGTTGTGTTTACCGTTTTCTGTCCTGATTTTGACTTTTGCATTATGGCTACTGAAATTGCTGAACTGAAGCGCGAATTTCGCAAAGAATTAAAAGAACTGAAGAACAGCTTGGACTTCATAAACAAAGAATTCTGGGCTCTAAAGAAAGAATGCAGTAAAATAAAAAAAATGAGACGTGGCACTGAAAGAAACACAACAGGTGCTTGCTGAAGAAATTGAGGCGTTGAAAAGGAAAGTGCCAGAAAACGCCATGAAAGTTGTGACCCAAGATCAGTATTCTAAAAACAAAAATATTGAAGTGAAAGGAATTCCGCAGGAGAGGTCCGAGAACATCGTAAGTGTACTTGGAAAAGTTGGCGACGTTCTCGGTGAGACCATAAAAAAGAGGGCATTGAAGTCTGCCACAGTGTTTCGACGCAAAATTCTGAGTCTGATCCCAACATTGTTGTGGTTTTCCACAGCAGGGCTAAGAGCAATGTTGTCCTTAATAAGGCCAGGAAGCACAGCTCACTATAAATGAGCACCTCTACCCTCAGCTCAAGAAGCTGCTAGGCACGGCCATTGCTAAGAAAAAAAAAGAAGTAAAGTGGCGTTTCATATGGGCTAAGAACGGCAAGATTTTTGCACGTGAGACAGACACATCACCTGTCCTTCTTATTTCGTGCGAATCGGACTTGGAAAAAGTGCAACGTGCCACCACTGTTAGCTAAACGCGTTTTTTGTTTTTTGTTACCGTTAATCTGATCTTTAGTTTATAAATGGATACACTCGGTGACCTTGTAGTGCAGCATGACTGAAACTACTTGACGTTCTTGCACTTGAGTGCGTAATCTGCAAAGAACAAGTGTGATGAGCTTTACATGTCTTTAAGTAAATTTTGTTTGCATTTTAATGTGATCATGGTAACTGAGACTTCATGCAAGTAGGAGAGTGACGTAATTCACTTCCCTGGATATCGATCTTTTTTTTCTTAAACAGGCCTTCACGTCGTGGAGGCGGCGTGCTGCAGTTAGTATCAAATTAGTTTTCTTGCACCTTGATCCCAGAGTTCCCTACTATAACACCATATCATGAAGTTTTAAGCTTGCAGTACAAAAAGTACCTTTTTGTGTTATGTATCGCCCACCTGATGGAAAGATCGATAACTGTATTTTTTTCTTTGAAAGGATTCTTAGTTTTGTGTATTTAAACGACATGAATCCTTCCGTTGGTAGTGATTTCAATGTTGATCTTTTACAAAGCACTTCGCAATCCCAAGAACTACAACTACTCATCCACTCTTTTTACTGTATGAATGTTATTACAGAACCTACGCGTGTAAGTCATACATTTGAAATGCTACTCGATCTGTTGATCACAAACTGTTCTAAAGATACCACCAAATCGGGAGTGATTGTGGTTGACATGAGCGATCATTTGTCGGTGTACACGTTCCGTAAGTTTCATCAAGCTTCAAAACCAGTGCGTAAACCTCAGTCATTTCTTTTCCACGAAATTAATTACAAAACACTAAACGCTTTTCTGCAAAAAAATATAATATTGATTGGATCTCTGTGCTTCTATGTGAGGACGCTGATGAGGCATATGATAACCTCATGCTTGCCCTTAAGGAAGCATATGACAACTCCTTTAAATATAAAAGAGAGAAGAAGCCAACTCGAATACGGAAACCGTGGCTTAAAGAAGAATGCCTTAGGATGATCCTTGAGAAGGATTCACTGTACCATAAGTTTGTCAAAATGAGGAACCCTGATGATATTGCAGGCTTTAGGCAATACCGGAACTACGTTATACAATTTGTGCGAAATACTAAAAATCTGTATTATGGGAACATACTTGAAGAGGTGAATATCGAAACAGTCAATTGTGGCGCGAAATTAAAAAGATATTTCATTCCAATGTCCGAAATAGTGTTGACTTTGAACTCCTAGTTATGGACGGAACGCTAAGAGGCAAGGAATTAGCAAATGTATTTAATGATTATTTCGCCAGTCTGGAAAAAAAAGTACTTATGACACAGCAGTAACCAACTATTTGGGCACACACAATGCACATACAGCTTTTCTTAAACCGACATTTTACACAACAGTTTACACGACATTCATGTCATTAAAAAAAGTGAATTCCGTGATGTGAACGGGCTTCAAATAAGACCTATTAGGTTCGTGCTTGATCTGTTACTACCAGAACTTACTCATATTTTAACCTACCACTGTCAACTGTGCTTTCCGTAAAAAAAATGTCACTCGCGAAACATAGTCTTATTCAATTCCGGTGACAAAAATATGCTGTCGCATTACAGTCCAGTCTCAGTACTGCCTGTCCTATCCAAGAGACTTGAAAAAGTTGTTTGTAAAGGATTACAGTCAGTTTTTGATAAACATTCCAACATATCAAATAAACGGTTTGGATTCCGTGCAGGAATGTCAACTGAATTAGCTCTACTAATGCCCCAAAAAGTTCATTTTAAATGGTTTTGAAAATAAGGAACTAACTTTGTAGACTCGGTGAGACGATACCATATAAAGTTAAGCTGATCCTTTATAATGTACTGTTCTCATCTCATTTAATATATTGCTGCCTTGTGTGGGGTACCACGTGAAAGCACAATGCAAGTAAATTATTACGGCTACTAAAAAAGTCTGTTCGTCATATCGCTGACGTGCCATTCGACGCACATACATCAGAACTATTTTCGAAGTTTATTATCATTCGTTTAGCAAGTTTATATTAAGTTAACCTTGCCCTTAAATACCAGGTATTTCAAGTACAACAACGAAGCGTTCTTGGGATTGTGCAATCTAACAGAACCAACAGATATATCCTACAAAATTATGGAAAGAAAGAGATTGCTGCTGCCACTGCCCTGTACAAGTTATGGATCACATCGTTTACCCAATCTCGTCCCATCTTGATTAAATAAACTACATGAAAACGGTGTCGAGATGACTGACATTACCAAGGAAACAATACGAGAGTTCCCAATAGAAACTAAGTAATTTTCATAACGTTTATTTGGCTGTGGGAAATCACTACTTACTTCCTTTATTTAAGTGGTTTTGCGTTTCAATGACATTCAAGAATACTAGTTTGTGTATGCAATTATACATCTGTACCTCAACAAGAAATATATTTTTCTTTTTTTTACCTTATGTAACATTTGCGCATATAGGATGTAACCTACAAGACATTTCTTGAGACCTTTATTTGCTGTTTGTGTTTTTGTATGGTAATGGAATGTAATCAAATACATTTTGTGCCCTCAGCAAATGAAAATAATTATGAATGTCTATTATATACTGTATTTTAATGCATGCCGTTTGTACTGACTAAACACAGTGCTTTAGCACTGATTGTACATTTCACCTACAGATTTTCACTCATGCTCTTTCATTGATTGTACACTGCACACACTGAAGTGTACAAACCTCATTTTATTATGTCCCCGCTATCATGGATAGGGGTAAGAACCTTCTTAAGCTGCAAACAAGCAGTTTTTAGTTCTTGTCTCAGGGCTGTTTTTTTGTAAGTGAATGAATACGAAATAAAAATTTATTGATTGATAGTGCGGCCTGGGGCTGTTTTGCCGCAACCGCCGAGACAGAGTGCTGTGGAGTGAACGGCAGGCACAAGGGCAGTGTTGCACGATATCACGGGCACATCCTGTCGTCCATGTGCGCCGTTCCGTGCGTATACCGCCGCACAGCCGGCTACTCTGGGCGGGAGCAACCTGCCAGAAGAAGAGGAAGGATGCGATTGTGTGTGACTTAGCCACGAAGAGAGTCAATGTAGCTTGCTACATATGCTACCTGAGGCACACCCAGGAAATATAGTAATATATACAGAAGATTCAACTTTGTGGCAGTGGATTCGGCCTTGTCTGAAGCTGCTTAAGATGTGCTCTACACAGCTTATTGAATATGCTTCAGAATACCTATAATTTTTCACTGTCTTTAGAAGGAATATAGAGCAGATTTATTGTTTGCTTTTATTAGGCAAGAAGATGTTTTCTGTGAACAATTTGTGCAAAAGTAGTGATGAAGTGTTGAAGAAGGTTTAGAGAGCTTCACTTTAAAGATACGTGACTCGCAATACACAACAGCAGCATACGCAAACGTTAATGAGTAGATATGCTCGTGTAGTTATTTCCATCAATCTGTTTCGTAACCGTGGACGGTGAAATAAAACGCTGTGACTAATGCTCTGGGCGAGCTCGAACACTCCTGCAATGGAAGACAGTTATGTATTGGAGAGCTTTGTGGTCATAGCAGACCAATTTCGCGGAAGCCCGCAAGATGGAGGAAGGTTCATGAAAGAGAAAATTGTAATCCACTAAAGTGTAGCACGAAGCGACGAAGTTCCCACGTGCTTCGGGATTTCGAACAATTCTCCCACGTGCTTCTATCGTTTAGCCTCCTGGTTAGCTCAGACGGCAGAGGAACCGTCCTGGACAGGGTTTTGTCTCTGGTTTTTCTCCTCAGACCAGCACAAACTTCTTGTTCAATTGTGAAACTTTCTTTCTGAAAAGCCGTTTGGGTTTTCTTTTGCAGCTTGGTGCTGTACTCAAGTGAATAACAATTCCCCTTTTCTTTCAGAGCTTTGTGGACAGTATGACGGTGACCCATAATTTTCTTAAGGTGACAAAAAAAGAAAGAAGAAAAAAAAACATTTGCATATTTAGATTTCGGTGCCCGTTGAACAACCCCAGTCATTCAAAATTAAACCTGAGTCTCACACTGCGGCAGCCTCATAATCATATCATTGTTTTGGTAGATAAAACCCCAGAATTTTGAACTTTCACACGGTGGAAGAGTGACCGGGCTCACGCAAGTCTCGCATGTCTTTGAGTTTGTGAGGCAAAGTCGTTATACGAGGTGCTATCCAAAAGTTCCGGGACTTCGACAAGCACGGCCAAACTGAGTGTGGTGCAGATTTCCGCCGCTAGATGTCGCTAGCAGTATGCCTTGCGGATCAGTGTGCTTAACGACTTGCATCTAAGAAGAAGTATTGTTTTGCGAAGTGTTGTTTTGCAACGTTTTTTCTCACTGATTTGGCGCATTTCTTAGCAACCATTATGACAGACTTGAAGGAGCAAAGGATTTGCATCAAGTTTTGTTTTAAACTTGGGAAAACTGCGGCCAGGGGCGTAGCCAGAAATTTTTTTCCGGGGGGGCTCACCGGCCCGACCGGGGGGGGGGGGGCAAGCTTCTGCTTTCCTCTACGTCACGTGATCGATAATAAATATCGGTAGTTTAAGCAGACTCTATACATGTATATCAAAGACATGGGACCCCCCCCCCCTCGCGTGTGCGTGTGTTTGTGAAGAAATTAAGTAAAAAGTAAAGTAAGCTCAGTAAATACAGTAAGTATGACAGGTACCGTGGGCGTTTGGAGCAACGGTCTCTCATCGCGCCACTGAGTGGACCAGTCTTCGAAAACGCATCATTGAGACGACCCGCCCGATCGGAGCAGACATCATTAATTGTTCATTTGCGTTAAGCGTAGATGGCGTCGTCCTCGTCGGGGCGAAGTGCGTTTCACATGTCAAGGACGGCTATACGCGTGAAAGTGCTCGTGTGACCACGCTATACTTACTCCCATAGCAATAGCTTGTTCGCTGCGTCATTGTGCTAGAAAACTTAAATTCGCCCTGATCCCTCATACGAGAGGGTGGCATTTCCTGCGGCAAGTGCATGGGCCGCTGTGTCTTCCGCTGTGTGCGAGCGTGCAGCCGTCATTTGCCTTTACGTCAACAGATTCAGAATTGCACAGAATATTTCACCGCACAGCATAAATATGGCATGTGTACGCATTTGAAGTAGTGCGTGCAACTCATTTCTGCTTCACTTACGCCGGTGCAAACAGGAAGCGGCCTTGTACCTCACAGAATCTCGACTGATTGGTGCACTAGTGATGCAGGAATGAACTCCGGTCTTGTTCAGTGCATAGTGCACATAATCAATTTCTCATGACGCGTGAACTCCGACGAGAACTGTCAGCGCCTGCAACAAGAGTTTACTTACGCTGTACTGCGCAAAGCAGTAATTCATGCTTGTCGGCTGTCTGTTTCGTGCAATCTGTTGCGAGTCGGTGAAATTTCACTGCTGTCATCAACCCCTTCGTGTGTACATTGCTGGTTTGGGATTCCATAACCAAAGCAGCAACTAGCAGCCTTCCATAATTGCTGGTTTGGGATTCAACAACACAACCGTAATTACCAGCCTTCCGTATGGGCGCAATCGCAAACAAGAGACGTTTCTCGCGCAGACTAAGCCTACGTTCACACTTGGGAAGCGGCAAGTGGGCGGAAAGGCCAAAGCGGGCGGAAAGGCCAAAGCGGCTGGAAAATTTTTTCCGCGCCTGCCCAAGTTGTTCACATTGGTTTTGCTACCGCCGCGGCCGCCGCTGCCGTTTTCGTCCAGATCCATCTCGTCTGCGTACGTTTGTCGGCGTGGTGGCGCTCATTATCGCATTATTTCGAACGGTATGCTCATTATTTGAGTCACGTACCATCATCAAAAGTGATCATTTTACGCAGTTTCGCGTGTCATCTGCGACCTTCGGCAAATTCCTCGTTGGCATTCCGTAATTCTCCTCACACGAGCGCGGTGGCGGTGAGTCACAGGTTGGTGCCTAGGCGTGATAATATTTCTTCAATAGCTTTTATTTACAAGTTGTAATAACATTTCATCATTTCGTATTGTCGGCGCCTCCAGGACACCAAAGTAGCAACGGGAACACCACAGCTAAAACTCGGGTTGGCCCTTGTGTTGGGGCTCGCCAAAGCCTGCGCGTCCTACGTGAGACCTACGCTCCCAATCTATCGTCGCGACGAGAAAAGCACCCCGCGACTTCTGCAACATACCGTACACGTGCGAGGAGAATTATGGAGCGCCAACGAGGAATCTGCCTAACCATTGTCTGCCGTGGAAGGGGAAGAAGAACTGGCTTTTATACTTCTACCTACTTGTTTTCTAGGAATGGACAATGAATAAACGGAAGATGCGGACACCTCGGAAACGACGGTGGTGGGTTCGCCTGGCTTTGCAGAAGCGCGAGAAGTTGGGTCACGCCAAGGCTTCGTTGCCGCGCCTCCGGTCGCGCGACGTTGAATACTATCGCGAGTATTGCTGACAGTACGTTTTAGTGCCACTCTTGTCGTAGAGCAAGGGCTGGTTCTTGATCGCGTCGATCAGCATTACAGCCTACACTTTTAGTGCCATGTTCAATTTTACGATCGGTTGTTTACATGCTGGTGTAGCTTCCAGTGAAGCAGAACGACTTTCCGCCGCGTTTCCGCTTCGCCAATTCGAAAAAATCGGCCCGAGACCGATTTGGCTCGCAGCCTGTTTTGCCGCCTAGGCGGGCGCATTTTTGCAAGATTTGGCCGCTTCCGACAGCTTCGAGACCAAGTGTGAACGTAGCCTAAGATCCTGCGCGAGCGCGGCCTAACCGGCACCTGGAGGGAAGCGGCGGAAATGTATACCGGATATTTCGACCACTTGGGGTCCTTAACGTGCACCTAAATCTAAGTAAATGGGCCTCGAGCGTTTTCGCCATCATCTAAAATGCGGCTGCCGCATTTGTTGCTTTATTTGTTGCGCATTTGTTGCTTCACAATGCGGCCGCCACATTCTCGCCCAAAACTTCACAGAGTGTCAAAGCCTTGATAAACACCGTGACAGTTTTTTCCATATGCAGACATGATTCACTGTAAATTACCAACCCAAACGGAAGCGCCCAGGAATGAAATTGTCATAGTAGCACCGGTTTCATGTATTATGTCGGCGCAAAGCGACGAGAACAAAGGGTGGGTAAGTGGGGGGGAGGGGTTGCGGAAAAAATTTCGGGGGAGGGGGGAGTTTGAACTCCCCCCCCCCCCCCCGGCTACGCCCCTGAAGTCTGCGGCATAAACTTATCGTATGCAAGCGGACGCTTTTGGAGTCGGCACCATGAGCCAACGTATTACGCTTGTATGGCATAAACGCTTCAAAACGGGTCGAATGTGTGTTGACGACGATGAACGTTCTGGATGCCGGTCAACGAGCACAACCCTGGAAACGATAGCAAAACTTCGTAAGGCTATCGTTGGAAATTGCAGGCTAACGATAAAGGATGTCTGCGACATTGTAGGACAATCGTACGGCACAGTTCAGCGAATTTTGTCGGATGTTCTGAACATGCGAGCATCTGCAAAATTTGTGCCAAGACTGCTCAGTGACGAACAGAAAGAGCACTGTGTTTCTGTTTGTACGGAACGGAAGCAACAAGTCAGAAACAATCCCACATTCTTCTCCAGTGTAATAACCGGGGATGAGACATGGGTTTATGGCTACGATCCTGAAACCAAACAGCAGTCATCGCAATGGAAGTTACCAAATTCGCCACGGCCAAAAAAGGCACGTCAAGTTCGTGGTAATGCAAAGTCCATGCTCACTGTTTTTGGAATTTGCCACGAGGAATTGGTACCTCCTGTACAAACCGTGAATACCGAGCTTTACTGTGACGTTTTGAGGCGCTTATTTAAATTAGAGCATTCGTCGCAAACGTGCGGAGAAGTGGATGAACAACAACTGGCTTCATCACGACAACGCGCCCGCTCACACATCACTCGCTGTTCGTCAGTTCCGGACTCCCAAATAAATCACAGTACTTCCGCACCCACCCTATTCACTTAACCTCGCCCCTTGTGACTTTTTGTTGTTTCCAAGATTGAAGCTCAGGCTGAAAGGATGTTGGTTTCACACTATTGAATCTATCCAGTCGGAATCGCAGGTGGTCCTCAAAACACTGTCGCCAGGAGAGTTCCAGAAATGCATGGATTCATAGCAGGAACGCTGGGATCGGTGTATACATGCTCAAAGGGACTACGTTGAAGGAGACAGTGCTGGTTAGGTGTTATGATCAACAAATTGCTTTTTACGACTGAATTCCTGGAACTTTTGGGTAGCACCTCGTATACAGAGTGTTTCAGCGAACACTTTCAAAAATTCTTAAAGGTTGCCTGTGGCAGATAGCAGAATTCTAGTTCATGAGCTGGTCTACTGGTAGAGGCGGACATTACTTGCACAAGACATTAAAATGCATAAATGAATAATTAACAGATTTTCACTAATTAAGTTTTTAACTAACTACCTGATGGCCTATATTGCAATTTACAAATTGTAGCCGTGGAGTTCGGAAGGCGGATCCACTTGGAACGAATTCTCGGGATGACACGAGTTTCGAGATAATAATTCCCCAAGTTTTCGAAGAAATGCATTTGCGGTCCAGTTAGGTTCTTAAAAAAACGTCGCTTTATGCATTGAAGCACAAAATTAACTGGAACGCCAATGCATTTCTCCGCAAAGTTCGGGAATTAATATATCGAAACTGGCGTCATCCTGAGAAATAATTCTAAGTGGATCCGCCTTGCGAACTCCACGGCTACAATTTGTAAATTGCAATATGGGCCATCAGGTAATTAGTTAAAATTTTATTTAGTACATTTTGTTAATAATTTGATTATGCATTTCAATTTCTTCTGCAAACAATGCCCGCCTCTTTCAGTAGACCGGCTCATGAACTAGAATTGGGCTATCTGTCACAGGCAACCTTACATAAATTTTGAGAGTATTCGCTGAAACACCCTGTATATTCGCTATAGAGAACCAACATAGTTCTCTATAGCTTGTTACGTTGGCATGGATATGTTTGTTGTATTTTGTTTTTTAAAATATTTGCACAATCTGCGCCGATCTCAGTTTTTATTTTTTTGCCCACTTATGCTCTTTCATCTGTACCCACGTATCTATACGGCAACATTCCCCTCCCTTGTATTACTCCAGTTATTTTGTGTCTTTTCAATGACTGCGTACTTCAGGTGTTCAAATAGACAAGTGAAACCGTTAAGAAGGCCATGTCCTTTTCCTTTCATTTGCGCCGTCGTATTTACGATAAGCTAGCGGTGTCACTGTCCCATCATATGACCCGATATAGGCAGGTTATTTTCAGCGAAATTGAACACAGTCGCTGCCTGGCGGGCACTGGCGGGCACAGATAGTGTGGATTGCGCCGCGCGGCGTCTGCTAGGCACCATGCGTTTACATGCGCGTGTACGGCGTGAATAGCATTAAAGGCCACTTATTCCGTGGCTGTCGCACAGTCATAATGCTGGTCTGCATTTTTGACGGTGTACAAAAGTATTTAGCGTTGCGCTGTCATTTTTGCGATGTAGTAAGATCAGTGAATGTCTGCGTCGAGCGCGCGACGTGTGATTGCCGCACCCTCCGCTCGCCACAATCATTGCAATTTAATTGTCGCATCGTGTTTCGAGAACATCACAAAATGCATTTTACCTCGTTGTAAATAAATGAAGTGGTAGCAGCGAGACGTGAATGCCGCGCTTTAGTAACTCGTCACGGTGTGTTCCATGATCCCTCTGAAAATTCTGTAATACCGCGAAACATCAACGCGGTGGCTTGAACATCACTGAGCTGTAGAAAAAACGAGTCGCAATCGTTACTGATATCATACCGCGTTATACACTTTATATTACGATAAATGCATTATGATGTAATTGCGATAATCGCATGACTCTCGCTGTGGTGGTTACGTCCGATTACAGTATTTAACTGATACTTATACGTCCCTATTGTTTTCCAAGGAAATTTGGCCAAGAACTGCCTGCGTTGTAGGGCACCACGTCACCGCCAGCTGCCTCCTCTTCGATTTCTTCATTGGGCAGGTGTGGTGCATTGGCTACGACGGACTGAAGAAAGCAACAATTTTGGTTAAAGCTCTTATGCGGCCTAGTTGGCAATGTACGCACAGTCGAAATTTGTTATAAAGAAGTAGCATGCGACGCCACACTGCTCTCGTTCCACACAATATTCGTGATAAGAAAATACAGAATCATTGAATCCGACATCGTTAAAGCACTTAAAGGATCATTATGAATTCAAGATATCAGAAAAGAAAAAAAAGCTTTTGAATACCTTCGTCATACGACGACATCGGAACAACTTGACTGCTTTCAGGGGGTCAAAGTTAAAACGTCAAGTGAAACTTGATACTGATATCAGCGACAAGTATTCTAGATTTGCTTCCGTATATCAGATAGTTCGTTATATCCATGTCTGGCTGTAATAATATATCCGTGCCTGACTGTAGTGGGTGACATCAGAAGAATACAATGCAGCAGCAAATACAGTGCAGGCCTACTCAAAGACAATCTTTATAGGTGTGCCAGCCAATTGCCTTTTCAATTCTGTAATGTCAAAGTGGAGGCGAGCTACTTTCAACGTCGGCATCTCATTGGGTCTACAATTCGGAGCGTGGAGGCACAAAACACCAGTGCCGCAGTTTTATGGATGGAGCTTGTAGAGAATTCTCAGGCGGTCACCAAGCACGGCCGCTGATTTTCATGTATTGTTTTGGAGAATTAACAAAGTGTTGACCATGTTCCCGATTTAGTGCTGGGTTCATTCTACGAAGCGGGAAATGTGAACAGTGATTTTCCTCAATGCCCACCAGGTCGTGTATCATTGAATTTTATCATCGCGACCAAATTTATGGAAAAAAAATTAGTTTGTAGAGCACCTTTGTCATACAATAACATGTGGGTGCAAAACATCTAAACCAAGCAGCCGCACGTATCCGACAATAGCAACATCCAATCGGGGTGTTTGCACCCTTTCAAGTTTGCGAATATTGAAAGATGAACGTTCGAGGACTGGCCTTTCGACACAGTCGCCGCATGAAGTGGACAAAAAAAAACAATACAGCAGCATAACTTTTGCTTAAAGTAAAAAGCCGGAACGCAACAACCCGCACCCACTCGGCATAGAGTGCATGCCTCTCACAAATGGCCAAGGTAGAGGCTTCTTTGTCGCCTTGGCAACCCACGTGCACCCACAAAGTGCTTAGTACCACATGACTGATACAATGCACTACCGCGGCGGATAGATGCGTGGCAGGCGTGCTGATTTTCTCTAACTGCTTTACTGTCGAAACTATGTTTGACGCAAATAGCGCAAGCGATAGGTGCAGAGCGGCGATGTTGAGTCACATGACACGCAGTCCGCGCTTTCTTCTGTTGCACAGATTGGCCATGAAGAGTTGACAATAACCCACAGAACTTGTCTGCCACAAATATCATTACCTTCTTCACTAATTACCTGAGAAAGTGGTTTGATGTCAGAGCCGTACAAGACTGTTCGGCCGCGCAAGTCTTTTCTTATAGACTACGTCATTCTCTGTTAAGGAATGCGACAGTTGCTGATCACTCACCACGACAAGCGTTCATGTGCCTTCAAGAAATTATCTCTCTGCATGTTATCAGGCCCACTACTGCTTGTCTACTACGTTCACAGACGAACGGCCTGGTTGAACGCACAAATCGCATGGTGATCGGACATTGTAGTATATGTTCTGTCAGTCCTAGTTACGACGACTGGGAAGAATACGTTGCCGGTTCGTGTTTGCTCTTAACACCTTGAAACCAGACGTAACAAGAGAGGCACCATTTAAGCCCGTTTACAGAAGGTTGCTGAAAATGCACCAAGAAGTTTCTTTTTTGTTTTCGACGCTAATGGGCACCGATGGCCCGCAGACACAAGCACTTTAGAGTTGCTTTGCAAGGTTATTGTATCTAGGAGGGCAGTTAGCTATAGGGCACCATTAGATGCAAGTGGCCTATTCCCAAAAACCTTGCCCTCGGTCATCCAAGGCTGGAGATTTGGTACTTGTTTGGCGTGCCCAGCGTGTTTCTCCAGCACTGCGAAAAGTGTCTGCCATGTTCTTACTCTTCTTTCTTGCGAAGCTGGCCCCACGAGAAGCAGTGCCCGAACTCGACCACAAACACCGCCAACAGCGTTTTTCCCGCTCACGCAAGTAAGATGAAACTACGTTCATTGAGACTTCAGCTCTAACTTTGGAGAAAAGGGAGGGGGTAAGCATAACGGGTGACACATTTGTTATGATCGATTAAGGAGTCAGCGCATGACATAGAACAGAGAGAAAAGAGGAAAATAAAGAAAATCACGTTAATGACAGCCCTACGTAGAAGGTTCGCCGTGTAGAAAAATATCTCTGCTTGGAGCGCCCGCTACAATAACGGTTACAGTGAAGCAAATATTTGTTCGCTCACAATTCGAAGTATGTAATGGGGCAGCAAAATGTCAAATACTGAGCAAGAGCAACCTGAAATGGCACATTCTTGACACAATGACACACTTTAAGAGGAGTACTAAGTGAACTAGACTAATCGAATAAAGAGGATGAGTAAGTGAACCGAGAGGATGACTCAGTGAATTAAGAGGAATCACTAAGCGAATTAAGGGGGATGACTAAGCGAATAAAAAGGATGAGTAAGCAAATGCAAATGAAGAGGATGAGTAATTGAATTTGTGGGGATCAAGGTGCCTTCCCACGCAGGCGCGGATCCAGGGGGGATGTCCGGATGTCCTGACCCCCCTCCCCCCCCTCAGATTTCTGCATCGGCCCCTCGCTGACAAAGGGGATGGCCCTCTCGCAAGAAAATATGGCCACCAGCATTCTTCAAAAGTATATTTCGCGAGTACCAGTGATATAAGCCATGTAGAAGTAAAGCTAGCTCGATCACCAAGCTTAGTTGTATTCCGTCGGGGTGTGGTGTCGGGAAGTTGCCGTAGTTATTTTTTCTCATGCACACTTTGGACCTCCTGGCGCCGGCGGTGCCTTACTCGTCGCGTAGGTGGCGTCCCTTTTGCCAAACACGCTGATGTCCGCGCGAGAGCCTTCGCGCTTGAACAACTTAGTTGCCCCTTGGGGTGTCATCGGTTCCGCCACCAACCTGCTTAATGAAAGAGACCACTTGCGGAAGTGTTCATATACAGGGTTTGTCCGAAAAGTAATGTCAGTGATTATATTGTGAAGCGACTAAACGTCGCAGCGCGCTAAGACCAGTTGGGATTGGTGGAAGGGGAAGTTAGCATACGCACGCGTGGTCGTTCAGTCGTCCGCGACAATCTGGAGAGTAAGGACAAGGTTTTTCGTCAACTAATTTTTATTTACCGTGCAAGCCGTAATGCAGCGCTCGTTGGAACAAAGGATTGCCATCGAGTTTTGTGTGAAACTCGGCAAGTCCGCAGCAGAAACTTTTCCAATGATAAAGACAGGTTTTAGTGATAATTGTTTGTCAGAACGTCAAGTTTACCGGGGGCACAACGTCTTTTTAGAAGGTTGTGAAGAGGTCAGCGATGAAGCCCGCGCTGTACCGCCATCAACGACCATCAGCGACGAAAATGTGACGCGCACGAGATATATTTTGTACTCAGACCCTCGTTTGAGTGTCCGTTTAGTGGCACAGACAGTAAACATTTCAAAAAGTACCGTTCACGAGATTTTGACGAATAATTTTCAAATGCGAAAAGTGTGCGCGAAGATCTTGCGCAAAATATTAATGGACGACCAACAATCAAGCCGAGTTGAAATATGACAGGAGGTTTGGGACTTGTGCGAAAGTGACCCCCACGTTTTGGACAATGTCATCACAGGTGACAAGACTTGGGTGTTTGAATGCAACCCCGAAACAAAAAGGCAAAGTGCCAAGTGGCACAGCTCGGCGTCCCCTCGCCCCAAGACGACCAGAATTAGCAAGTCAAAGTTCAAGACCATGCTGATTGTGTTCTTTGACATCAGTGGCCTTGTCCACCATGAGTTTGTACCCCATGGTACAACCGTGAACGCCAAATTCTACGTGAAAGTGCTCAAGCGACTCAAACGAAGGATTCATCGCACCCGGCCTGATATCGGGGGCGATTGGAAAACTTCATGACAACGCACCATGCAGCCTGCACCGCCTTCCTTGTGACCCGCTTCCTGGCCGATTAAAAGATGTCAACGGTTCCCCAGCCGCCCTACAGTCCTGACGTGGCTCTCCCAGGCTTCTTCTTCTTTCTGCGCTTGAAAATTCCCATGAAAGAACATCATTTCGCGACAGTTGGCAAAGTCGAAGAGGCTTGCACGAAGGCTGTAAAGGGCATTCGTAAGGAGGCCTACCGTGACGCCTTCGATGGTTGGAAATCTCGCTAGAAGCAATGTAACGACGCAGGAGGAGCCTATTTTGAAACATTTTATTGTGTTGTGCCGATCTGATGAATAATTTCTTTTTAATCGACTCACTGACATTACTTTTCGGACAAACCCTGTATAAATAACAACTAACAGCTAAACTGAGAACTACGCATGGCCAACTTTTTTTAACCGCAGCACTCATTGTGATCACAGTTACACGTTGACAATATCCAGTACGAGCACAGTATCGTTCGTACGCTACAAGGTTTGCATTTTAACTTCGCAGTTTTATTGCCGTACATTAGGCATAGTAGGGTAAAAGCCGCTGGATCCGTTTATCTGAGTGGGCGTTCTCGCGGAGCGGGGCGAAGTCTCGAGCAGCGGCTGCGAAGTGGGGGAGCGTGACGTCAGCGGTCAACGCCAGCGCGCGGGCCAAGGATGGCGTCGCGTGGTTAGAGAAACGGGAGCAGATGCGCGCCTTGTGTAAAAGGATGGCGTCGCGCGGGAAACAAAACATGAAGATGCTGGCTCGCGCTCTCGGCTACCTAAACACATCGTTATTCTTGTGGGTGGCGTCGTGAGTCTTCATACGCGGTGATTCGCATATCGTAAACAACCAGCGTAGTGGTTGCCGCGTTGGAGCTCCAAAGCAAACGAAGGTGTCTCAGCCGAACACAAAGAATATCCTTAAGGAAAACAAGGTGTCCCAACAGAACTCCAAAGACGGACCCGTGCTTACACATTTATAACGAACCTGCAACAGATCATTCCAAATTTTATTTTAAGAAACAATACAAAATTAAGCGTTATGGTTTTCTTAAAGTTAGACACTGGGAGGCACGTGAAGAGCACCTGCGCAAATAAGTTATGTGGCCAGGGGGACACAAAGTGAGGTGATAATTATCGCTGTCAGCAGCCGAATTGACTAAAATTGAATAATTAACTTTTTATTCACTACAGTAAGAAACACGACTGCCTCAAAGTTTTCAATACAAACATACCCATTTACTGCAGTCGACAAAAAATAATTGTTCAATTTTAGTTAATTGGACTGTTCACAGCGAGTATTATCATCTCACTTTGTGCCTCCATCGAAATGCGGCCGCCGCGGCCGGGATTCGATCCCGCGATATCGTGCTCAGCAGCGCAACGCCTGAGCTGACTGAGGCACCATATGGTGGGCTACAGGTGTTGCTCTAGACGTATAAAACGCGGGTTTATCGTGAGCAGAAACGGTGAATTTCAATAAATAAGAAAGGCTACTATTATCATCATCATTGACAGAAGCTGACCCCCCCCCCCCCCCCCCCCGGCAGAAAAAACCTGGCTTCGCCCCTGTTCCCACGCCTCATGCCCCAGCTCGCGCTTAGCGCTTAGCTCGATCACCGGAAACCGCCATTGTAACGGCAACATGGCGGACACGGCTTGCGCGCCGGAGCTAATTTCCCGCGCAAACATTTTTTTACCCTACCCGGGATTGAGTTGCCGCGCGCGAGCACGTCACCGGGACGCGCCCTGATTGGTCTCACGAGTGGCGGCCCGCGGGCGCCCTCTCCAACCGAGCTCTTTTCCGCTGAGCGCTTCCTCGCCGCGGCAGATGCTCACAAGCCCGCAAAGAGGTGGTTACGTGGGACCTTTGCTCTCGCGACTCCTCATTATCGCGCTTGGTGGACCGCGCTACCCGGTTAGCCCTAGCGCAGCGGGCGCGCGTTCTTGATCGGTCTTGCGGTGAGCCTTTCCCCGTAAGCGCCATGACAGCCGCACTGTGGTGTATCTTGGGTGAATAAACCCGTGTCCGTTGGCGAACTGACTCCGCAGTCTTCTCTGCGCCGTGTCGGAGAGTCGACGAGCCCTGCCGTAGTGCCTTTGTGCGTTGCGGAGTGGAGGAGCGTCGTGCCCTTTCCCGACCGTCGCTCGAAGGGGGAGCCTAGTACAAACCCATCTCCACAAATTAAGAGGGTGAGTAAGCAAATTAAGAGAGATTATTAAGCGACTTAAGAGGATTGTGTACGTAATGCGCCCGTCTTAATGCATTGGCACTTGGGCTTTCGCCTTCACGTCGCCTTAGGGATAACATAAGAGACCCTGTGAATTTTGATCACAAGTTGTACATAAGGCTAGTCGTGCCCGACATGTGCACTTTCTCATCCTATATTTTTCTAGTAAAATTCACCTCCCTGTCATTTTAGCAGTGACACTAATGATGAATTGTTTTAACTTCAAACAATTAAGTGAAGCTGCACTTACTTTACAGTCAAGGACCACCCTTGTTAGGTCGATGGTCTGTATCTCGGGGTGCTTGAACTGGTCCCAGGAGAGGAACTCATCTTGAGTGAATAGGTGGTGCGACTCTCCAGGTCGCACACGACCTGCGCGACCTCCTCGCTGCTGGACACTGGCCGTCGACGTAGGGAACGTACCGAGCAGGCTCACACCCGTGGACGGGTTGATGCGCTGCTCTCAGTGAAGACCAGTGTCTACAACGTACACAACGTCGACGACGGTGATGGATGTCTCAGCAAGGTTGGTGTACAGGATCACCTTGCGCACGTCTGCAGGCAGGAAGAGTGCACAAAATGTGATGGCAGATGGGTTCCTGACTTTGTCTCCAGCGAGCGGAAGAGCTTTGCAGACATGCTAATCACCATGTTTTTACCATAGCTGTGACAGGAGGCAACGCTGTTCCGTTGCAGTAGCATCTACGTTTATAGTGAGGTCGGCTACGTCCGATTTGCATTTATTGTGTATGAAACTAATCGATCAAAAAATCAATCAGTCTTTATTGGCTATAATAACAGAAGTTATTCATAGGGAAATAACAGCCGATCCCGAATATATCAACTCGAAGGAGATGTCATCCACGCTTTCTTGCGGAATGTTTAATTAACCGATGTCCATGGTGCGACTCCGTCCCGACACTAGAACACATCACTTACCAATGCACGCAGCGTCCGGTAGACGCCGTGTCGCCGCTACTTAACGATACACTAAACAATTGGTCGTGGGAGGCGCTACTCTCCGAACTGGACTTGGGAAGCCAATTGGTGACCCTTGACCAGGCCCGGCGCGCCGCAATAGCCAGTGGGGCCCTGGAAGAGGGGCTCCACCCACAGTAACCAAGCACGATCTTTATTTAAATAAAGTTGTTTCTCTCTCTCTCTTAATTAATCGAGAGGCTTTTTGCGTCCTTGAAGTTGAGCGGCGATCAGCTTATGCCGATGACGAACGGCAGCAGTTTGCACGAGCGATCTATATTCGCAGCGAGCAAAACTTAAGCATTCTGCTCATTTTCCCCCTATGGCATGTATTGCCGACGGATTCAGTCGCTTGTTTGACAGCATCTGCCAAAACAGTGCGTTTCAAATATGTCGGCACGAAATATTTCCGACGATGCAAGAAGTGATCGCGTCCCTATTAGAGGTGTATTTGCAGGCGCGCGGCATAGCACAGGCGTTCGATATAGTGAGTCTGGGGGTGAAGAGGAGTTCGATGTAGGCGTAGTACAGCACTATACATTTGCATAGCATTTTAAAGGTAATTTTACAACTGTTAATTCAATATATAAGAGTTCGATATATGCGGGATCGGCCGTATGCAGAAGAAGGTCCCAAGGTTACAAACCGCATAAAAGTAATGTGACTAACATGGTACACTAGACTTCAATTAGTTCCCTGACAAAACAATTATTTGGCGAGTCAATTTAAGGTCTGTTGCCACCTTTTTGAAATTTTTGAATTTTGACTTTAAACTGACTGCTTTGTGTCTGCCTTCAGAATGGCTGTTCAAAAAGACCCTTCGAGTAACTTTCCTAAAAAATTAAAATTAAGATGTCTTTACGAAGATTAGCCAAAATATGTCCATCATGCCAGCAGTCACAACTACGATCCTACGACATGAATAAAAATGGCTCGACAGCAATTTAGATGTATAAGTAGGCTGTGCAAAGAAATATAATATTTGCTCTGTTATCGGTATTAAGTATGTTATAGGTAGAAAACAAAAAATTGTGTAGATTAAGGTGGTGGCATTTCAATTGAAATCCTCTAACCTCAAAAGTTATTCATGATTTTCAAGGTCATTGCCCAACCTAATGTTTAAGATATAAGCATGGGAAATTTCAATGAAAAACATTGGTTTATTCAAACGTTACGAGCTTTTGCGCAATAAACAAACAACTGAAAATGCAGTTTCTAGATAAACAAGAATTAGGTTTTCCAAACATATATTATACATAATGGAAAGTTGTGGGAGGCTAAAATCCACCAGGCTCATAGCTGAGTCCCTTCTTAGCTGCCACGTGTTCGGTTTTACATTGTTTTTTAGCTCATTGTATTTTCGGTCTTGTTTTTCGCCAACTGTTTACTGACGCTTCGCATATCTCACACGTGTTAGGTCCCTGCTGCCGCAACTTACTGTGGTGTAATACTTATGATAGAGATTTTAACATCTATGACATCTAAAGTGAAGAAAAGATAGCTTTCACAACGGCAGAACAACACGCGGGAGCAGTGTGAATAACACGATGCCGCGTCGTGTGCTCCCATGTGGCAGTTTCTGCAATTTGAATAAAAAATGGTAGCGGTCACCCTTGCTTCACTTTATTAATCTTTGAAATCGCTCTTAACAAATTCATTTAAAGGTATCCTGCGCATTTGAGTGCCACCATAGGTTTGTCTTTGTGATCGAAATGTAGGTTTCTGCTTCAGGGAGGTCTGCGGGCAGTTATAAAAAACATAACTTTAGATCAGAACTGGATGGAAACGTATTTTTTTCTGCACCACAAGTCTGAATGTCTGCAGATTTTTTAATTATCAAAAAATGAAATACATGTTTTTGAAAAAAACAAAAAAACTTCATTTTGGGTGGAGACATACCTAAAACAAGAGACAGAAAAACTTTAAACACACCCCTGATTCACCTGGCTCTATTTGTCTGATTCTAACATGTCCCTGAATCAAACGCTCACCCACATTTTATGGTTTCAAAGTAAAAAGCTAACATATAAATGACAGAGCTCTTATATAAAGTAGAAATCGAATGTGCACCTGATTTATAGCAACAAAAATGTAGCTCGTCTCTGTTTATGGCGAAGTCTATTGTCGTTACTCTCGCAGCACCTTATCACTATTGGATTCATAACTGACGTGTCATTGGGGTCAGCTGTGTGCATACTGATCAGCCAAGTTTGAATTATCCGGTGAAACCCCATTTAAGGATCGAAATACCAAAACTTTCAGTCCATAGCTGGATACCGGCATAGTATGGATGCCGGCTGGCACTTCAGTCTGGATTGAGTTAACCAAAAAAATTTTGTCAACCGGAGTGGAATTAACGAAAAACTACTGCATTAAACCAAACTTGCTGCAAAGCATTACACTTTGCGAAATTTGACAAGCCAGTGGTTTAACACGAAAGATCATGTCTACTGGCGCTTATATTTCCGCAGCGTTTAGTGCAAAAAATAAACAGCAAATAAAGCAAACTAAACATCGCTATAAGAAGTCAGGCACATGATGCAGTAAAAACATGTATATTTGACAAATGTTCAATGTCATCGGCCGTGGGAATCCTCACAGCTTCTAAGACAAAAACGATGTCAAGTTTGCAGTGAATGTTAAAATCAATAAAAGCAAGTAAATAGGCAAATCTATTTGTACCGCCAACAGTTAAGCTGTTTGACCAATCAACAAGCCAACCTGCTGGAGGATGTGCAAAGATATTTAGCTGTCTCTGGTATCGGAGATGTGAGTGCAGCTTCAGGACCCAGTCGTGAATAATAATAGAAACTTTATTGGAATGGAAAAGATTTTAAGGAGGGGTGGTCGAAGCCTCTCAGTCCAGGGCCCCACTGGCCTCTGCCGCCTGCCTGACCTGGCTAATTAAGGACTTTTGTCTTACCAGGTCGGAGCGGGTGAGCTGTGCCTCCCACTGCTCCATTGTGTCACTGGTATTTGGTCTATGAGGGTGCTTAGCGCACTCCCAAGTTAAATGAATTAGGGTAGGTATGCCACCGCACCAAGGACAGTTGGCCCTATAACGAGTGGGATACATGGCGTTTAGCAATTTTAAATGGGGGAATACCCCAGTCTGTATTTTACGCCAATCCGCGGCTTCTTCCCCGCTAAGTTGTGGGTGAGGCGGCGGGTATTTTCTGCGGACTCCGCGCTGATGAGCAAGGATGTCTTTTACATTTAAATTGGTAGGATTTTGTGAGGGATAGTGCGAGTGGTTGGGGTTAGAAGAGGACGCCGTCGCTCGGTCAGTAAACCCTCGAGCTAACGCGGTAGCGTTTTCGTTCTCCTGTACCCCCGCGTGGCCCGGGCACCAGAGTAGGCTATGACGGTGGTTGAAGGATTTGGGGATTATCGCGAGGCTAGCCACAGTCACGTGTCCCTTAAGAAACATGCGACACGTCTCCTGTGAGTCCGTGACAACGACCGAGTCCCTTTGCGAACGCTCCGCATGAGCGAGTGCGATCGCCATGGCTAATATTTCGGCCGAGGCGGGGGATCCCGCCGTGGCCGATGCGGTTATTTGCTGCTGGCAGATCACGTTCACCACTGCCAGTGCTCACCTCCTTTGATAGCGCTGCCCGGGCGCCTCTGCATACACCGCTGCGTCCATGTAGTACGTGTTGTACCTATGGTTATTGGAGTATGTTGATTGAATGTATTGTGCGCGTGCTTTGAGCCTTTCTTTGTTGTACTCGGGATGCATATTCTTCGGAATTGGGGCTACTGTAATTTTGGATCTCACCGAAGGATGGAGAGGTACGGCCTGTTCGGTGAGATACATGGGGTATGCTGGGATATTGAGTCTAGCCAATATTGCTCTACCAGTTTTTGTGAAGTTGAGGCGTTCCCTCTGTCGCATCAGAGTGGCCTGCCTCAGTTCGTCGAAAGTATTGTGCACTCCCAAAGCTAACATGCGCTCCGTGGAAGTACATTTAGGCAGGCCCAGAGCAGCTTTGAAAGCGGTTCAGATTGTGTTGGCCTGCCTTTCCTCCTCCCTGTTCAGGATTTGGTACGGCAAGCCATACTTGATTCGACTAACCACTAAAGCCTGTACGAGCCTTAGGGTATCGTCTTCTCGCATTCCCACTTTTCGATACGTCACGCGACGTATCATTTGAGCTATGTTGTGGGTTGTGGATTTGGTTTGTGGCTCTGCAGCCACAAACCCAGGACTCGCATCGTGGGTACCTCTCAGACTGATCGGCCCTCAACTACGATGTTAATGGATCCTCTGGATTTGTAGCCTTTCGCGTGTATCCGGATGACCTCAGATTTTTCGGGCGCGCACTTCAGGCCGCTCTATCTGGAAAATTTCTCTACCGCTAATACTGCGCTTTGGAGCCTATATTCCTTATAACCTAGTGAACCTCTGCTCGTCCACAGCGTGATGTCGTCCGCGTAGAGCGTGTAACCTAGGTCGGGTATCCGATCCAGATCGCGCGCGAGACGACACATCGCCATGTTGAAGAGCAGAGGAGATATTATCGCTCCTTGAGGTGTTACTTTTGTTAGGCATTTTAAATAAATCCTATGTGATTTCGCCAATACTGATGCTCGCCTCGCGGTTAGAAAGAAACGCTCTTAAGTAATTATATGTGCGCTCACCACAATCCGCGAGTTCGAGTTCCTCCAATATTGCGGCGTGAGAGACGTTGTCGAAGGCTCCTTTGAGGTCTAGTGCTAGGACTAATCTCTCGTCTCCGTATCGTATATTAGTTAGAATTTCGTCTCTAAGTAGGAGGAACCGTCCTGGCAAGATAAACCCGTGCGAAATCCTATCATGGAGTCCGGGAACCAGCTCCGCTCTTCCTGGTATCGCTGCAATCTGCTATGGATCACCCTTTCATAGAGCTTACCCAGGCAGGACGTGAGCGATACCGGCCGGAGCGTATCGATCGAGGGATTCTTTTTTGCTTTGGGGACCATGATTATTTTAGCCAATTTCCACTCTTGGGGCAAGTCTCCCTTGGCCCAGCACTCGCTATTAAAAACCTTTGTTATTTTCGCTAGGGCTACTGAATCCATGTTTCGAATCATTGAATTTGTGATCGAGTCTGGGCCCGGTGCCGAGTTTTTAACTGCGGATTGTGCCGCCTCATGCACTTCCGCGTACGTTATTTCTTCGTCTAATTTAGGGTTGGCCTCCCCCGCGTATTGTCTCGTCGCGTAGGACGATCCCATTGCGGGTGAGGGTCCTATGTACTTGTTCTGAAGAGCATCGACTAGATCTTGGTCTGTACCCTCGCAGTTGTCTGCTATAATTTGGTGCTTCTAGTTATTCTCAGTACGTGTGCTCATCGGGTCCAGCATGCTCCGTAATATTCGCCATGTACTGGTCGTTCCCAGAGTTCCTGATAGGGTTCCATAAAACGTCGCCCACTCGTTTTTAGCTAGCTTGTTGGCATGGCCTTGGGCTTGCTCTGCCAAGGAAGCGATGCGTTGTCTCAGGTGTTTGTTTAGACGTTGTCTTTTCCACCTCTTGGCCAATTTGCGCCTCTCTTCCTATAGGCTGACCAGGTGAGAGTCTATCACCGGCACCTCTGCTGTGCGCTCAATGGCTTTGGTGGTGTCCCCGTGTGCTCGTTGAAGGGATTGAGTCCATTCTCGGATGTTGGTCGGGGCGGTATCCGACTCCTCCAGCGCCCTCTGGAGTGCTCTATAACGAGGCCAGTCGGTTAACCTAGTGATTCCTATTGTTCACCGTATGTTGGGCGTCGAGAGCGCTATTCGGATTATATCGTGATCGCTTCCCAGATTTTCGTCGAAGGAAACCCATTGTACCTCTCTGACGTTAATTGTAAAGGCACGGTCGGGCGCCGTGTCTCTGCTGACGCTGTTACCCGTGCGCGTCGGTTTGCCGATTTGATTGATTGCCCGTAAGCCCAAGGCCGTTGCGGTGCGCTCGAGTAGGATCCCTTTGGGCGACGTTTTCGCGTATCCCTATAGTATGTGGGGCGCATTAAAGTCACCCACTATCACAGCCTTATCCCTGGTGCCCGCTAAATCTTTCGTTGCTGAGAGAATGTGGGGTAGGTCGTTCCCTTTGCTTTTGGGAGGACTGTACAGATTTGTGATTATTGTGTGTGCCTTACTTCGTTTCTTTGGCATCACACTGATAACTATGGAATTAGTATCTCCCTCAATTTTCGGAAGTGTTAATAATTGAGCGTTTATCGACTTGCTCACCAGCGTGGCGACCTTCGAATTTTGAGGATCGCTCAGAGTGTAGTATCCCTGCAGTTTGGCCGGCTTGGCCCCGACCTCCTGCAGACATATCACGTCCGGAGCGATTTCGGAGTTTTTGATAAACTGGTGGGGCACTGCCGCTTTCCTGGTGAAGGAGCGGCAGTTCCACTGCCATATCTCTAATTGTTCTGAATTTTGTATTCGTTGGGATTTCTTAGCGTGATTAGCCATGTTGTCCACTCTTATTTTAAGCCCGTGACGTTTCTGTGTCCGAGCCATCGGATTCTGTTACGCAGTGGCTTATTTTAGTTTTTGCCGAACCCGCTCCTATCGCAATTGCACGTTTTTTGGTGGGAACAGCCTTCGAGACTGCCTTAAGCTGTTCCGCCACGAATACCTTGTATTTCTCGAAGTCATTTGTGCATAGTTGCTGAAATTCCGTTAGCTTTTGGTTAACTAACGTCATCATTTCATGCATGAATATTTTCAGGTTTTTCGCGATCATTGTTTGGATCTGCGTTGCTGTTATCTGTGCGCTATTTGAGATTTCGGCTGTCGGAGACTGCGCAGAGACCGAGGTTATATCTGCCGCCGCCTTTGTTTTGGCTATTTCTTTAGGCTATTTCTTTATCCAGCTATTGTATTGTGCTATTGAGGCGTGCCTCTAACTCTGACATTTGTTTCTCAAGTGATTTTAGTTTGCGTTCTTCTCCTGAGAGCTGTTCTCTTAGTCGCGCGTTTTCCTTTTCCAATTTCAGAATACGTTTATCATTTTCACCAGCATTCTGTTTTGGAGCAGTGGGAGAAACAACCCTCGCCCAGCTCACCTGCTGTTTTTTAGGCAGTGGCGAATTCGACCGCTGCGAAGCCCTAGAGCTGGAGGGGTCCCTCGAGGGGGTATTGCTCATCGCTCTGCTTCCGTGGGGCGATCTGGATCTCGATCGGCGTCGGTAGAGGTCCTCCTCCTCCGTCGACTCAAACCAGTGCCCCGGTGTCTTTTTGATGTTCTGTCCCGACCGCTCCCGCGAGCGAGACTGGCGTGTCGTCTTCCCGCGCTTGGCGGCAATCAGTTTGTTCGGCCACCGACGCGTCTCGTGCCCCGCCGCCCTGCACACTGCGCACTTCACATTCCTGTCCTTGTTGGGGGTGGATTTTCGAGTCCGCAGCCACGGCATATGTTCTTGGGGTTGGGACACACGTCCGAGCGGTGTCCCTCTTGCATGCACTCCAGGCACATTTGGATTGTCGACCTGTACTCCGTACACCGCATCTCTGCTCCCATGTAGTACACGCATTTGGGGCACGTGCCTCCCGAGAAGGTGAGGAGAGCGGTGTTTGAGCTTCCTAGCATTCGGGCCCATTCGATGCTGACTCCTTGGGTCCTGACTCGCAGGTGTTGCTCGAGATCAGCTCATTCGGTGTGTGCTGGGAATCCGTGCACTACCCCTTTGTAGCTATCTTCTGGATCCGCTACATACACGTTGAAGGAGTGTCGTTTGCCTCGCAGCTCAATGCATGTGATTCGACGAATGACGTCCGCCACTTCCAGTGAAGGTGTGGAGACGATCATGATATTTGTTCCCTCTCGGATTCGCAGTATGAAATCCTCTCTTGTGATTTTCTGTTGGTTTGGTCCGTTTCCTATGATTATCGTCCCGGTAGCCCGAATAATCGCTTGTGGTATTTCTGTTCTAAGATATTCCTTGAGCATTAGTCCCTTGTGGGGCTTCAGTATTATCTTGATATCATTCTTCAGTAATGGTGGTAGAGGCTTCCCCTTCGTCGGGCGCATGTTGTGACGACCTGTGCCTGTCTCGCCGTTATGCCCGTCTCCTTTCGCGCCGCCTGCTGATGGCTGTCCGGTAATCTTGCTCTTGTTATTGGAAGCGTTTTCCTGTCGTGCTTGGCAGCCTCTCGCTGCCGCCGTGATAGGACTAACTACCAGCCGTCCGTCGCCTGGTTGTGGGCGGCGGTCCCTTGACTTTTGCTAGTCCCCGCTTCGGAAATTAGTCTTGTGTCCCCGTTTTCATCCGCGTTGGTATTCGGAGTCGGGGGAGTTATTTGCAGGTCCGTATCTTCTGATGTAGCCATCTCCTATGCTTGGCAGGAGCAATTCTGTTATTAACAACTGGTGAGGCGGTAGCTCACGCGCTAAGCCTGCCGAGGCCTAGCGGGGCTTCCGCCGCTTAGAATTTCAAAGTCGCGTGGGATGACGAAAAATTCACTCACGGACTTGAATTTGGTCTTGAAACGAAGCGTTTGTCGAGTGGAACCCGATCGGATACTCGAGGCAAGTGCACTTGATGAGTTTTCCGCTAAAACGTCGATAGTCGGCGGAGCCCATGTGAAAAGAGCGTGTTCTGACGAAACTTCTTCTCTCTGCCGAAACTTCTTCTCGTGAAACTTCTCGAGAGCTTCCTTGCAAAGCTCTGCTCGCACCTTGTTGATTTAGTTCCACCCGGGCACGAAGCAGAGAATCGCTCCGGGTGGCTCCATCTCCATGATGTACGTCAAAACTTCGGGAACAATCCGGACCTCGTCAGAACCACACTGCCGATGACAAATTGAGAGCCGTGACAATTGTAATCCAACCTCGGTACTACAAACACAGATATAATGAGTTGTAAGCTATGACAACAGTAAACATAGGAACGCTCATGACTAATATGAGCATGTAAGGAATGCGTAATCCTCATTAACTCGCACTCTGATATCTCGAAATATCGGTCAAGTCGAAAAGTATTTTTCAGCAGTGGTGTCAACGCATGTTTTCTTCACCCCTTATTTTCAAAAAGTTCTTGCGTCGAACTCCGAATATCTCGAAATCCCAAATTTGAAAATATCAGGGAAAACGCAATGGGGCAGCGTGGGCACCGCCGCTTGCACTCGATTTTCAGCGGTGTCGGCTTGCTAGCTGAGCCAGATGCTGCCCCAGCCGCACTCCCCCGCTTCTCTTTACCCTTCTTTCTGTCTATCACCACTCGAGCACACTTACTCAGCTGCTTGCTGCCACTATGTTGTGGGCTCACAGAGCAGCTGGCAGTTGAAGTCTTTTTTCCCCCTCTCGTTTCGGATGCTGCCAGTTACTCATTAATATGGTCGCGGTGTATTAATCGTGACCTTCAGCAAGATGATGGGCACATTTAAGCGGGTGCGATCAGCCCACACGCTACTAGATAGGCATAGTTGTGCGAGGCATAGATAGCAGCTAGGCAGAGTGCTAAATTATGATATGGCAACATCTAACTAGTTCACACAGGCTGAGTGTCTGTTACTACCCCAATTTAAAGGGAATGTCCTTAGAAATTGCCATTATCATCACCGAGAGGGAAAAGGCGAAGTAGGGACAATGGCGCTATTTTAATCATTCTAGGGACTGGAGAATTACTTCTTGGGCGAGTTGGTGTTTACTGAACATGATACTTGGTAGCGCAAAACTCGAAATAACAGACAACAGTGAGAGGCGAGATGAAAGGAAAGACGAGCGCTACACTCACAACTGTTTATTCCGAAGCAGGGCATCCTATATCCTCCTGACTTGCGGGTTGGATTTAGGTTCACAGATTTTCCTGAAACTTTCAAGATATGATGTGTAGACAACAACGATGAAAATTGACACTTATTATTTCAGTAATGTGCATGGTTTTAGTATGGCATGATGTCCAATATATTGGACACTGGAACTTTATCAGGTAAATTGTGTGGTGGGCTTGCAGCAACGCAAAGCTACTTTACAAAAGAAAATTGTTACCAATGCTGGAAGAACCATTTATTAATCAACATTTTACAAATATCAAATAAAAAAAAGTTGCAGTGGCTTAGCTCGGCTATGCCAGGATATACGTAGCGTTAGCAAAGGTTCAGCTGATTATTCTTAGCTTTCCTGGTTATCCAGATTGTCAAGGATTAGCTTGATTGTCATGCTTACTGCTGCTCCAATGACACACACGCGGTATACGTATTATGTGGCACATGTATATTTATTTTTGCTCAACGTCACGTTGCTTCTCTATTGCCACAAAGACGGCTGCGCTGTTGAGCAGCATTTGCGCTCTCCTTCTCCATGGCTATACCACACTGGCAAACGCCAGTCAGAAGCGCAGCGGCTCCAGCGCAGTGTGAGACGGCGACTGCACAGCGAGCGCGCGCCGGCGCCAGTGCGTCTACCACGGCTACGACGTCACTCCTCTGGAATGCGCAGACCGGCGGCGGTGAGTCACGCGCGGCGGCGGCGGAGTGCGCGAGAGGTGCCGGCTCCGGTGGCTCCGGTGCGCAAGCCGTGTGACATCACTGATCCTTGCGCATGCGCAGCACGGCTCTTGATGTGCCGCGCGAAACGGCCTTGGCTAGGCCAGTGTAGCTAACGCTACAATGTGAAGAAAAGTGGGCCCTAATTTCTGGCCCTAAATGGGCGCAGAAGAGCTCGGATCAGCGATAGTGCCATCGTCGCTGTCCGACAAGTCGAGGTCTGATGAGCTGCCCTGGAGTATCTGCTCCGTCGTGTCATCCGACACGCGAGGCCTGTCCCCTGAACAAAAAAAAGAGGCACATTATCTATGCATGCCATGAAAGAAAATTGGGTACAGTGGCTTTGGTAAACTCGGCGGTAATTCAGTTCTACTCAACGTGAAAGCTGGGGAAGCGCGAAGCAGTGATTCGCCGGTGTTTGCCTTGTGTTTCCTTGTGTTTATCTTGTTTTATCCTGTGTTTATCTTCTGTTTAGCAATCCACCACCCTTTTTGACACCTGTGCTAAGGAACAAACTGGTGGGAAACCCCCACGCACATGGAGCCAAATCCTTTGCTGCGCGTGGGCCACGATGACATGCGATGAAAACATAAATTTACTGAATTTCCCGAGTTTCTGCTAACTATTGCGCTTAATGCTTGATTATTCTGAATCATGTTAGTTATTTTTGAGCCGGTTTTGGTCAATTCTGCACTTGCTTTGACTGTGTTCTTGCGCGGACCACGACATGACATGCAGACAGCCCGGGCTCCTCGCGTGCTTCGCACACAAAAGACAAGCAAGGACAGAGAAACGTCGCGTGACACCGAAATGAACACGAATTCAACGCACTGCACGTGGTGTCCGTACATTCGCAATGACGGTCTTGAGTGCCAGTGTCCAATTTGTTGGACATGCAATATCAAATGACTAGCAGAGAAAAGCAAGCGTACGCGCAACTAAAAATTTCCATTCAGCATACTCCCTGTATCATTACCTTTCCAGTTAATCATAAATAACACGGTAAAACGGTCAAACAATACTATGAACAACACTTACTTCTCCGTTGGTCGCAGTTATAGTGAAGTCTTCTAGTTCACTCAGTAGAAGTATAGTGAACTAGAAGACTTTATAGTGGTGCGACCGGCGGCAGCTACGGCCGGCGAGGGTGAAGCGAGATGACACTGACGGCCGGCGAGGGCGCCACTGCGCCTTTTCCTAGCCTCCGGCACGCTCGTTGGCAGCAGTTGGCGGCACATGGCTGTGAGTGTTGTGGTTTTGCTCGTTTTGTGCGCGCGATGTTACTCGGATAACTTGACGTTATCTTCAGTATCTTGGCGTTAAGTAGTCAATGCAGTGAGAGGGATCTATATTGTACCAGGGACGAGGAATTTTGCGATGACATGGCGAAAAGAAGAACAGATTCCCACTGTTTTGCACCAGGCTGCCGCACCGGCTATCCGGGCGCGCCGAAAGCATCGCTGTTCGCCGCACCAAGAGACGACTCACTTCGAAGTAAATGGAGAGAAACCTAAGAAGAGCAGACAAGAGCCTGACGGAATCATCAGCTGTGTGCGAGCATCATTTCGAAGCGCATTGCATATTGCGCGATTACGTTTCATGTGGTCGATGGCGTGGAAGTGCGCATTCCGAGAGGCAAGCCGTCTTTTAGCTCCCAATGCCATACCTACGCTGTTGCCGTAGTGCCCAGCCTACCTCTCCGTTAAAACCCCGAAACAGAGAACGGAAAGGAAGAGACCTGCATGTTCGGTTCCACTTCGAAGAAAGAAGCCGCGCCAGACGTCAGAAGCGCTGACTGCACTAACAACGAACATGAGGTGCTTGAAGAACCTGAGTCTGCAGAATCCGCGCCTTTCAAGTTTCAGACCCTACGTTCACTAGCACCATCGCCGATGTGGTGCCGCATTGAAGATGATAGTGTCGGCTTGATTTTCGCGACGTCTTCGTGAAGAAGCAAGGAAGGCTTGTTATTTGTCATGAGCGAGCTGTCATTTTCAAAAAACCGACAGGGGACGAAGTTTCTGCTGCCATTTATTGTCAAGGTGTTCTGTGCTCAGAAAAAACAATCGCCTCCGTTGGCGACGCTGCAGCTGTACTGGATGACGCCATGGCAATGTGTGTTTGCAAGGGAGCAATGTCGGACAACGAATTCAGGCAAATGTGCCGTTTTGACGGTGAAGCAGCAAGCAGCGACATACACCAACGGACTGTACGTCTTCAGCGCCAACTGCTCCGGGAAAGTCTTGTCCGATGGTAAGTGCGTTCAAGTACTTTGATCTACAAGCGCCGCATGTATTTATTGTCCGGGTATTTAAACAATTGTGTTTCTTCGTGTACAGGACTTATTTGCCAAGAGTGCAAGTCGCATCGAAAAGCTATTGTTGACCAGAAAGTCGTGCCAAAAAGCTCATGTGCCTAAGAAAGGAGCCCTTGCCCAGCGCTGAAGCTTCAGAGGCAAAAAACCAGCGTTTGAAGAATAGCGCCACTGCATTGAAAAATCAACTGAAAGCAATGTCAGCTAAAAACAAAGCCATCGCCGAGGAGGCAATTTACCTCTAGATTGAAGCCCTTCCTCCAAAACAGCGTGAAGCAACACTTCACATGTTTAAATGGCGTCACGAAAAAGCGCAAAAGGCATGAGATATTCGAATGAATGGGTTTTGGAATGTCTTATAATGAAAATGAAGAGCGCCAAGCTTTATGAGCACCTGAGGAAAGAAAATATTCTGTCACTGCCAAGTAAAACACATTGCGCAAATATTTGAAGTCGTACAGAACAGGGTTTGGCTTCTCCCCAAAGATTTTCAATGTGGTGAGTGAAAAGACAGCCACAATGGAGGAATACGCATGCCACGGTGGAATTATTGTAGATGAAATGCACCTTTCTGAGCATCTTTCTGTAACAACTGCCGGCCACATAGATGGTTTTGTGGATCTAGGTAACTTTACATCTCCTAAAGATAAACACACACCGTGTGACCATGGAATGGTTTTGATTTTTGTACCGTTCATTGGGAAATGGACTCAAATTCTGGCAGCGTTTGCAACAAGAGGAAATGTCAATGGAGGTACCTTGACCAAGATCATGCTTGAAGCCATAATTTAGCAGAAAAAGCAGGCCTGAAGGTGGACTTCATCACATCAGACGGTGCAAGTTGGAACAGACGCATGTGGACGCTAATGGGTGTCAGGCCTCCTTGAATGAGATCAAGTGCAGTGCACCACATCCAGTAGACGAGCACCGTCAGCTCTACTTCATATCAGATTTTCCTCATCTCCTCAAGTGCCTTCGAAACCGGCTGGTATGCTTGGATTTTCAAACACCGAACGGTCAAGTAAGTACCTTAATCAATGAAAATAACGTGCTATTTAACCTACCACAATTTTTCTTCCAGTCACTCTAACTTTCAGTGGATATCATTGCTTTGGTTATGTGCAGGTGACTATGCGAGCTATTCGCAAGGCTTTGGAACTGGATGGCAGCAAAGTTACCCTGCAGGCTATGCATGGCATCACATCCAGCCATACAAACCTAACAACTTCGAGAAAATGCGAGTTGGCTTGGCAGACCAGCTCTTCAGTGAAAAAGTAACACATGGCTTCAGCTGCACAAAGCCAGGCTGGAAGATCTGTGTGGTAGCATAGCAGCAACAATTCACTTTTTGAGTAATATTTCATAATTTTATATTTACCTAATTTGTGCTACTGTAACTCTTTGCAGCTTTCTTAGCTGCACTACGCTCACTGAAACATTTTTTTGCAGGCCATACATGGCGTCCATAGAAGTCATGACGTCGCGCTTTCCAGCTCAAGCACTCCGTCCCACTCTCGATCAGCTGAGAAGCTCACTCCTTTCTACCTTTTTGTCAGAGTGGGAACGCCCACACAAATGGCAAAGGGGCTTTCTCATCAGTCCACGCAACTGGACTGCGAGTAACCTATCCATACCTTGTCGCTGTTGAAGTATTTGACTGAAAATGTAGGTTTCAGTATTTGATGACAACAGGTTGAGCTGGGACCCTGTCGAACATCTGTTTGGAATCGTTAGACGTCGTCGGGTGCAATACCCACCCGACACCTCAGCAGTTCATTGCTACAGTGAACTGTCTCAGCTTCAGCAATCTTGCGCATTCTGTTTCAAGGGGGAACTGTGAGCCTGCTGCTCTCAGTTCCTCTTGAATGCAGATGCTGGTGAGCAGAACACTTGCACTGGGAGGCAGAAGTTGATTGACAGGTTTCTCGATGATGGAAACCTAGATGCCGCAGATGCCTTACTCCGTAGGTTGCGCCAGATCATTCTCCTGTTGTTGTGCATCAAGCGATCGCAGACTTATCTTTTACATTGCCGGTTATGTCGCAAGGATGCATTCTTAAACTGGTTGTGAACAGTGCATTAACCTTCTTTTGCTCACCAAGAGGCAGCTGATGATTTGAGATTGGAGCTTGTCCGTTTGAAGGACAATGGCGGTCTACTTTCCCTGCAGGAAAGCTGTGCAAATTTGTGGCCGACCTCGAGGAGTCATTCACAACGTGCTTTAGCCTTTTAGAACTGCGCTCTGAAAGGTGCTTGATGTGTTAGACCTTGTAAGAAAAAGCAACAAACACGCTTGGATGCCCAGAACATGGTGAAGCCAAGCTGCTGACGTAACCTGCATTTTATTTAACCACACGACTGCATTTCTTCACGAAAAGTATCAATCGAGCTAACGACAAAAGGCGGCAGGCATCAAAGCATTTGAGTTGAGTAGTGCTAAATGAGTGTCTACATGAAGCTGTTGATCCTGACTGTGAAGAATTTTCCTGTCATTATTTTTGTAGTGAAGTAAGTTGTCAATAAATTATTGAAGTGTGTTTTCATGTGAACATGGCTGTGGTGTCTTTTCATAAGTACGCCTAAATCAAACCGCCATAATCACCAAAAACATTCGTGGCCATAACCCTGTTGTTAAACAATGATGGAAAAGGTCCTACTGAGTAAGTATGCGGCAAACTTTGCGCCATTAGGTCATCAGGGGGACTCGTGCGCACGACTATGGTCATGCGAACAGTTAGCTTTGCACGTCTTCAAACGACGTCGTTGTTTGGTGGCATTTAGAACCAAAAAACTACTTTCGAAGTCAAAGTTTCGCTGACAACGAAATTGGAATAGTGACGTGGCCTTCGTACACGCCTTTTAAATGTTTAACAACGCTAGCCATCAAACCTGTGGCTTTCACCAGTGGAAGGATGTAATCTTCGAATAGAATCGATAAATCAGCTGAAAAAACGCGAAATAACAGCAAATTCTAAAAATGCCGCGAGGTCTCGTCCTATGAAAAGTTGCAGTGGCGCCATCTCGTGGCGTCAGTATGAAAACGGCTCGCTCACGCCTTGCTGCTCGCGCCACTAGAAGTCTTCTAGTTCCTCGTAGAAGGCCGCTCCGCTGAACGTCGCCATGTCGCCTCCTTTATTCCGATCTGCTGGCGCAATTTCGACAAAACATCATAGATGGCACTAGTAGTGTCCAAAATATTGGACAATGATGTTTACGGGGAAAAATACGCTGAGGGCGGTATAGTGATGGAGTATTTGATGTCCAATGTATTGGGCAAATCTCCATAGCTGGAACTCAGGAGATACACAAATATCGCATGCGCAACGCATAAACCACAAAAAGGGCACCAGTCAGCCCAGGCAGTGTAGTACATTTATGCTTAGCAATTTCATTTCGAATCATGAAGTGTAACGCCATCTACTAACAGGCTAGACATTGATTGGATGTGGTAGGCCTCTAACAGTTCTCGAGCTGTTTTGTCCTTGCTTTTGCCTAAGATCCTGACATTAAAAAACAGCGGTTCACAGTCGGGTCAAGACCGAATGCGCAGACAAGGCGCGGTGGTTTCCTTCTGTAAAATATTTTGCGTGGCTCTCTCATTCGGTCGTTTACGCAGCGCCCCGTTTGCCCAATTAGCACTTGCCACAGCTGAGGGAATGAGATAAACCACTCCAGTGGCGCAATGCACGTAACACTGAACGTGCTAACTTGGTGCACCCGTTCGTAGCGCCACCCGTGAGAGGCAGAGACGGTCAGCTGTTAGGGGTGAGAAAACCACAGATACTCCGTACCTGTTCGCCACCTTCTCAAGGTTGTGACTACCTTGTGAAGGTACGCACCGCTTGTGCCTTTTTTCGAGCGTTGCGCTGGACTTCATCGCCCACCTTAGGCTTTTTTGTTGCCTTTCAACTTCTGGAGCAAAGATTCTCCCACTGACGTCAACACCGAGCGAGGGTAGTCGGCTTTTAAAAGCGCTCAATCTGATTGTCAAAACTCGTCTTGATCCTGTGAACACGATTTTTTAAGCGCAGACCCCAGGCAAGTTTTAATAATTTTCGAGTGGGCAGATCTATTGTAAGTCTCTTACTTAGCACGTGGTGAATAGCTCCAACAGACATGTTGTTTTAAAAACTTCAGGTATTAATATAAAACTGCAGCACGTTGTTAACCGGAATCTCATGGGTAAAGATAGGCCATTGCCATGAATTTTAAAAGGGGCTTAAAACTATTCTAATTTCACATTGTCAGTTGAGGAACACTGTTCGTCCAAAAGGATTAAAAAATCGTCTATACATGTAAACACTTTTATCACATGCGTGTTCTTAAAGCAGTTAGTTGTGAAGGATTATATCCATTTCAGAAAGAAGGTCACATAGCAAAGGCGCTAACCACGAACCAATACATATGCCCCTCTTTTGCAAGATAGTTGGTCTCAAAAAAAAAATAAGTAATTTTGAGATAGGCTTCTAATAAGGCTAGAAAATTGTCAGAACTAAGACCAATTGCAGCTGAATTCCAGTTCACCACGGGCATCTATCGTGCTTTGATAGCAACAAACCGTGGCAATTGGCGATGCGGTATAGAGTAAATAATTCTTCTATATCTACAGAAATGCCAAAACCAATGTTATTGGTTATCACGAAAAAAGCTGATGATATCGTCGAGTTCGTAATAAAAAAGACATCGACTTTCAGTTGCTTGAGGCCATTCAACAAAAAACAGCTAACGTCGATGGCGAAGCGCCACGTTCACTGACGATAGCCCTTAAAGGGATATCGGGCTTGTGCGTTTTTGCACTAAAAAACACGGCAAGCGAGTCATTTTTGCTTTTTTCTATGCTTTTTGCAAGCTATTGTTGCGGATGAAATGGGTTTATTTACAAGATGATAGAGGCGGCATAGAGACGGGATCGCAGGCAGTCAGGCATTCTCTAAACACGCGCAGTTTTCGATCTCCTCTTCTCGGCTCCACCGCGCAGCGTAACATCTTCCTCCGGCGCAGACGAAGCTCGCCGAGCGAGTTAAGGAACCCATAGTTGGTACCGCTTGATTCGGGAGCCCTATGATGGTAGGGCTTCAGGCGGGCCACATGAACCACTTGTACGTGTCTTCCACGACCGGCGATACTGGAGTCAGTTTTGGTAGGACGCAGTTGACTCACTTAATCGGTTTAGTATCACGAATGGACCGCTGTACGTTGAGATAAACTTGCGATACAAGCCTTTCTTCCGTAGAGGTGTCCACAGTAAAACGTGATCGCCTGGAGCGAAAGTGACAGGTATATGCCGGGCGTCATATCGTGCCTTGGTTGAAACTTGCGAAGAAAGTGTTCGTAGTCGAGCAAGCCGGCGTGCTTTTTCGGCACGACACAATGTTTCTGCAATGGATGTGTCTTCGTTGAGTGTGAATGGCAAATTGTTCCAAGAAACTTTGGGGACTGCGAGCATACAGCAGATAGAAAGGCGCATACCCGGTTACTTCATGCTTGGCTGTATTGTATGCGTACGTGATGAAGGGCAGCACCGCATCCCAATTCTTGTGATCAGCCGAGACGTACAATGACAACATGTTTAAGAGTACGATTTGTGCGTTCGGTGTGGCCATTTGTTTGTGGGTGGTATGGCGTTGAATGGCGATAAGTAGAACCGCAAAGGCGCAGCAAATCTTCAACAACGTCGGCGGTGAATTGCCGTCCACGGTCACTTATCACAACACGTGGCGTCGTGGCGCAGAATGACAGAATGAAGGAGAAGCACGACACATCGGCGGCAGTGGCAGAGGTACGCCGCAGTCTCAGTATAGCGCGTCAAGTAGTCAACGCACACAAATCCAGCGACGCCATAGAGCTTTTGGAAAGGGGCCCAGCAAGTCTATACCAACTTTTCAAAGGTAAAGCAGAGCTCACTGGTTTCAATAAGCTGCAGGAGGCGTCGCCGGCTTCTTATGACATTGGCAACCTGGACAACTGGCAACGTATTGTCTTGTGCTTTTCCATACCTTCGGCCAATAAACGCGCTGGAGTAATCGATGAAGCGTGCGGGCAAGCCCAGGTGACCCGATGTGATATCGTCATGCATAGCGCGAAGAATCGCAGTACGCAGGCATTCGGGAACGACTAGGAGCAACGAAGCGCCGTCAGCCGAGCAATTCTTTTTTTAAAGCAGGCCGTCACGCAGCGTGAACGGCGTGGTCTGACCTGACGTTGCGGGCAGCCTCCAATAGGGGTATTAGTGAGGATCTCGACGTTGTTCAATTTAAAGGTACCAACGTCAGGAAACTCGGTAATGCTGTCATAGTCGTCGAAGTCGTCGTCGTTAGCGTTGGAGTGTGGCGACGGGAGACGAGACAAGCAGTCGGCATCGGTATGACACCGACCGCTCTTGTAGGCGACAAAAAGTTGTACTCCTGAGGCGCAACGGCCAGCGTGCCAGCCATCCAGAAGGATCCCGCACTCCAACAAGCCAGCAAAGGAATGATGGTCCGTCACTATCTGGAAATGGTGACCGTACAGATATGGCCGAAACTTCTGGATGGCGAGGCTACTGCCAGGCATTCCAATTCGGTGACAGTGTAATTTCGCTCCGCTCTCGTCAGTGTCCGACTTGCGTATGCAACGACGTGCTGGCGCCATGGTGAAGTTGAACGAGGACGGCGCCAATGCCCACACGCGCTAGCATCAGTGTGTAGCTCAGTCATGGCCTCGGGATCGAAATGCGCAACTGGCCCAGAGGTGAGTAAGTACTTCAGCTGACGAACGCGTCCTCGCACTCTGTAGTCCATACGTACTGAAGTGCTTTGAAGGAGGCACGTGAGTGGGTGAGCAAGTTGGGCGAAGTTCTGAATAAACCGGCGGAAATACGAGCAAAGGCCCAGAAAACTTCGGAGGTCTTTCTCTCTGTCTTCGGTTGGCTGAAATCGCGCACTGCAGCAGTCTTGTCAGGGTCAGGTCGTTACCATCTGTGTCGACGAAAAAACGAGAATGATCTGGCGCTCACCGAAGTGACACTTCTTTGAGTTTAAAACCAGTCCTGCGTTTTGTGGCGGTCCAGTACTCGCCAAGTCGCTGATTGTGCCCTCGAGTTTTTCCAAAATGATACATCATCGAGATAGCGCATGCAGATCTGCCATTTTAATCCGCGTAGCACTGTGTCCATAACCTTTCAAAAGTTGCTGGCGCGTTGCATAAACCGAAAGGCTTGACATTAAACTCGAAGAGTCCGTCCGGGGTCACAAAGGCAGTTTTCTCCTTATCAGTCGGCTGCATCGGTATTTGGCCAGTATCCCGATCGTAAGTGAACGAGGAAAAATAGGAGGCATGAATGCAATCGATGCATCGTCTATGCGTGGCAGAGGGTATACGTCCTTCTTCGTGGCGGCGTTAAGTCTTCGATAATCAACGCGAACCTCCAAGAATCGTCCTTTTTCTTAACTAGTATCACTGGAGCTGCCCAGGGACTCAAGACTCCTGGACAACACCTTTCCGTCAGGATTTCTTGAACTTGCTCGTCAATTACTTTTCGTTCTGCAGGAGAGACGCGTGTACGGCTTCTTGCGAATAGGCGTCGCTTGGCTCGTGTTTGTGCGGTGTTGCGTTCGTGATTCAGGAAGCGAATGGGACACTGGCCTTGCGCAAAATCGAATACTCGCGCATAGCGGACGAGCACCTTTTGCAATTCTGTCCGCTCAGAAGAGGACGCGACTTGTTCGTCATCCGGGAATCCAAGGTGTAGTCGCGATTCGCTGCACTCGCGTCGGTAGAAGCGTCAACGGCATCAATAGAGAAAGTTGCCTCGAGTCAAAGGTGGCCAGCTTGAGTCCAGTCAGCATAAAACTTGCTCCATAGACTGTTCACCGCCCACGTGAGCCGACTATCTACACATTCGATAATAGATCGAGGAACCGATTTTTTCTTCAACATGGTAGGGGAGTACGGCTCAATTAAACCATGCAGCGATGCGGAGGGCCATCCGTCGAAATATGCTGCAGCTTGATCAGGTAAAAGGACGTCATGGGACACGGAAAAGACTCCCTGCGTGTCCACGTCAGATACTTCTGGTATGGTGATATCACATGACTTCGAAGAGAATTTCCAGCCCCACAATCTAACAATGCACCACATTCACCAAGAAAGTCAATCCCAAGGATGATGTTGTGGGTGGTGTGTTCAAAAACAATAAATTCAGTTGGAAAATATGTCCACCAACACTCACTAGAGCAGAGCAAACACCAACGGGCCGCAGGGTTTCACCCCCAACTCCCGAAAAGTAGTCTTTCGGTCCCACGCGAACATAACCTTGTCCAAGACGATTTTTAACACACACTCATCACTGAAACTGTAAGCACCGGTATCCAATAAGCAGAGTACTTAACCATCAACACAGACACACACTTTGTTTTTGAGCATGGCGACAGTGGAGGACTACGTGACCGTCCCGCGACCTCACCTCCACGTTGGCACCAGCTAGTTTCCCAGATGGAGTGGTGGTGAAGTGAGCGACGGCGAGGCGATGGCGAGCGGCGATAGCCGTCGGAGGTGGAGTAGGCTGCGGTCGGAACTGGAGACTCACGCCGGGATACATGTTCACGCGGATGTCGTCGAAGAGGCCAGTGGTCTGCCACGGCGTACTGTAGTGCACTCCAGATTGATACTCGGAGATGGCCGAAACGTGCTGCTGCCGTCTGCGACATACTGGCGATATGTCCACGGATTCCGCAGCTAAAGCAAATGGGTAGCTCGCGGTACACAGGGTTGTCATAAAATGGGGTCTGAGGCTGGTTGTATCGGGGAAATGCGTTGGGGTGGTGCGGCCTGACGGCGTCCGAAGTTACGCGAAGGATGCCGAACTCCGTCGTGTCGACGCGGACACTTCATCAAGCAAAGGCCGATTTTCGTTGTTAGTTTGCAGTTGGCAAAGTACCGGCTGTTTAGGACAGCGTGCGTCAAGTGTACATTGCTGGCACTCCCATCCTGTGTCTTGTTGTGCTAGTACGTGCCAACCCGGTATCGCCCCCCCCCCGTTCCTCGGGGTCCTGTCGACTAGTCGCCAACGGGACGCAGCGACACAATGCGACGCGGTGCCTCACAACCGCCCCGTCGGATCCTGTTAACGAGTCGCCAGGGGACGCGACGACATACGGCGCGAGGGACCTCGGCAACCGCCCCGTCTGTGTCCTGCCGACGTGCAAGCCCCGCCATCATCGCCACCCGTCCCTCGGGTCCTGTCGACGAGTCGCCAACGCGACGACACAATGCCACGCGAGTGACGTCAGCAACCGTCCCTCTTCCTCCTGTCGACGAGGAGCCGCCGCCAAGGGGATTTAAGGAAGAACCGGACCATGTTAAGCCAGAGAGTCGCCACCAGCCGCCCAGTCGGTCTGATGCGCTCTTACAGCTACATGTACGCTATGCCCATCTGTAAATATTGTATAAAGCTTTTCGTTTCTTCTTCGTCTGCTGAAAGAGTCCGTCTATCGTCCCCACCCGAGTCACAACAGTCTCTTCCTCCACCTGGTGCTTGAAAGTGCGCCAGTTCTTCTCTAACGAGTTGGCGTACCAACAAAGCGATGTCGTTGGGAAGTGGAGACGTCCACACTTGCGACCGTGGTGACGTTGTCAAGTCTACCAAATTTTGGCAATACTCGTCGCGTCTCAGCGCCTCAAAAGCACGACATTGACGTCTTAGATCAGAAGGAGTACGCAGGTCTTCCTTGGAGATAAGTAAATTGTAGACATCTTCAGCGATGCCCTTCAGGAGATGTCCAACCTTATCTTCATCCGACATGCCCGTGTTGACTTCTGCACAGTTTCAATCTTCTTCGATGTAGGTTGTGCATGTTTCCCCGGGCAACTGTTCTTCGCGAACGTATGTTCAGCCTTCTTTATTTTTGAAAGTGAGTCCCCGAAGCAGCACTTGATTTCCTCAACGAACCTTTCCCATGTAGTCATCGTGCTCTCGTTGTTATCGAACCAGAGAGTGCGGTTCCGGTAAGAAAGGAAACGACGTTAGCAAGTCGCGCCGAAGAGTTCCCACAATTGTGACCGCTTACCCTGTGATAATACTTGAGCCCTCGTCGACATCCTCATCCTTTGCCCGAAAGGTGCGTGGTTCTTTTTGAAGAATCCAGTAGATGCTTGCCTTGGGCCTCACTTCTTCTTGCATGCTTGTGTCATGGCTGCCGCCAGCTGCTGGTGGTTCGTTCATGTCCGTGTCTTCAGGCGTTAGTCCCGACCAAGCGCCGGCTTCGTCGGAGGGTGCGTAGAAGATTGTCCAGAGCGATTACCCCGCATCGTCCACCAAAGTTGTTGCGGATGAAATGGGTTTATTTACAGATGATAGGGGGGCATAGAGACGGGATCGCAGGCATTCAGAACACACGCATCTCAGTTTTTCGATCTCCTCTTCTTCGGCTCCACCGCGCAGCGTAAAACTATTTAGTTGTTATCTTCGCAGAAACGAAGAAAATTTTTCTTCACGCGTGATGTCCGGACTTTTTTGGGGGGCGAAATTCTTGTCAATGGCAATGACAGCTTTGTCTTTAAGAGTACCTTTAGGCAAACAACAAAGCCGCCTTCTTTGTCTGCTTGCAAAAGGCACAGATCTTTTGCTTGAAATAGGTTACATACATTGAGTTCAACACATTTCTCCCCGCAATTGCGATTCGCAGCACTTTTTGTAGAGACAATCGGCACCCTCAAATAAACACTTTCTCGCTGTTCCATTTCCGCTTTTGCCGCCATACTTCTATTTACGACAGCTAACTCGTGAGCTGTGGTTTTAGGTTCAGTCCATATTTAGGTCCTTTACGAAGCACACTGGCGATGTCCCCGGAATGTGGGCGTCGTCCACCACATGTACCTGCTTTCTTGCTTGTTGCAATTTTGGTATTCTTGAGGATCCCGAGGAGTCGCCCCAAGATGCTTTTCCACGATACTTCCACATTTTGGTTGATGAGACGGCCGAATTTCATTCAACTTTTAGCACTAGCCAATCTAGGTTCTTGCTTGTGAAGCATAGTATCCGTAGCCATCTGGTAAACTCGAATCTGTTGCCAGAGTTCCGAACGAATGATCTTGCTCACCCGTTTGATGTGTTGCCACGAAGGTTCACCGGTCCTAAAAGGGTGAGGACGTCCCTTAGGAGGTAAGCCTTTCTGACGCAGAAGCCGATAGTTCTTGAGCGGCATGTCGACCGCCACAATGCAAGGTTGAGAGTGTTTGCACATTAGTGAAGGTGAGGTTCAGGGAGAGAAAATGGGTCCCACTGATAGAAATGTACTTCAGCAACACTTCTTCTTGGGAGAGTTTGTGTTTTACTGACATGATACTTAGTCGCAAAACTCGAAATACAAGACAACAGTGAGAGGCGAGAGGAAAGGAAGACGAGCGCTACACTCACAACTGTATCCTTCCGAAGCAGGGCATCCTATATATACACAAACATACGCATGCGCAAACGCACAAACCACAAAGGGCCCAGTCAGCCGAAGCAGTGTAGTTCCTGCTTCGGAATAAACAGTTGTGAGTGTAGCGCTTGCCTTTTCTTTCCCCCTCGCCCTCACTGTTGTCTTTTTTTCGAGTTTTCCGCCACTAAGTATCATGTTTAGGGACTGGAGCTATGCGTAGCAGACATGGAAGGCGGCAACGACGAATTGTCCATGGTGCGGCAGTTGAGAACAGACCTAGTAAATCGGAAGCGTTTCACACAGCCAGAACTTCAAGACAGCCTTTGTGCCATTACCTTTTGCCAAGGCGTCTGCATCACAATGTTTTCTGAAGGGAGTTCGTCCAGAAAGAACTGACGACCTCGGTTTGCCTGGCCCGGAGTCGTGATGACAGGCGCGTCGCGAAGTACTCGAAACTTCTC